>NC_143513.1:44636513-44818179 GCF_031878675.1 Megascapheus bottae
TAAAACCCATTGCAGTGAAATGTGGCCAGCGTTACTGTTGCCTCTGCTGATAGTAAGCCAGTTAACTATCAATCTACTTCTCATTTTCTCAAGACAGAAGACCAGATCCCAGGTTCTAATAGAGAAGCCAGGCATTCAACATCTGGCTGTAGGAATGATTTGTCAGCACATTTCTAAACATAATTCATGAGCTGGCCACCCAAAGGAGAGGTCCCCACATGAAAGAATCCAATTTTTTATTTTTCTTGACTAAAACAATCCAGGATCCACAATCTTGCATAAGATATCCATTGGATCTGAGGAGTAGATCCTCAAGATTTATAAACAAGTAGTTCCTGAGGCCAACTGAGTTTGTGGATTTCTAGAAATATGGAAGATATTTTTCTACCAATGGTACCTATCAGTAATATATATAAACACTGAGATGGATTAAAGACATAGTAAATATTCAGTACATTTTAGTCATTGCTTTCTAAAATCGATCAATTCATTTCAGCCCAGATAATTGTGACTGTCCTCTTTTCTTTAGACTTACACAGATTAGGTTTTGACCTTTAAACAAAGGATTTTCACACTGCACACATAAATGGATTTGTTAAAATGGAACCCTCTTACACAAGTAACCGATGTCAATAAAAAAGGGATTGTCAGGTGGTTTTGCAGTGAAGGACAAAGTAAAATAAGTGACAAGTTAAAATTCAAAAGGTTTAGTAAGGTTTTATTACACAATTAAAGAAACATGAAACTAAGTACAATACTGTTCATAATGAAAAGGAACCATTTAATTTGGAATTATATGGGTATGATCTGTAAATGCAAGATAAAATGATTGATTTTCAATGTTGGAGTCTGTATATTTATTTGTTTCACTATCAGTAATGTGAACTTTCTTCACATATTTCTATTTGTTTTTTTGTTTGTTTGTTTGTTGCCAATCCTGGGCCTTGAGCTCAGGGCCTACATACTGTCCTTAGTCTTTCTCAAGGCTAGAACTCTACCACTTGAGCCACAGCACCACTTCTGGCTTTTTTCTATGTATGTGTTACCGAGGAATCGAACCTGGATCTTCGTACATGCTAGGCAAGCACTCTACCACTAGACAAATTCCCAGCCCCATATTTCTAATCTTAGTGATTCATTTTTAGAATTAAAAGTTTTATTAATTTGTACTACCAAAACTTTTTACACAGGACATTTCAGCTACATTTCCCCCCTAACTAACTAATCTGTCTCTATGTATCTAAGTATTTTTAACATGAATAAAAGACATTTTTGCTCTTACTTAAGGTGTACATTTTGTAAAAATGATAGTTGTGTAGATAGTTCCTAATAAACAGTTTTCCACGATAGTTAAAAAAAAATTCAAATCAAGGGTGGTCTCAGTGTAAACAGAGTGATTTACAGATAAAGTATCAAGAATCCAGAATGTTAGAAATTTGTCTTCTATACTATCATTTTTCCAGAGAAAGGAGAGGAAGTTTGCAAAAAGCATCTCAGACAGTGACAGAAGGTTGTTATATGTTTAGAAAACTTCACGGAGAAGCAGAAGTTCAGGCACTGAGGATCATTCAGTCTCATTTTGTGGGGTAGGGATGAAGAGGGAAGGGCTGATTCATCCCTTTTGGCTGTTTTCTCAAGCATGTCCTATCTGATTCAGGATATTGAGTAGTAACAATATTCTTGTAAGGGATCAGAGACTCCGGTTAAGTGACTTAAGAATGTGGTGGCAAAAAGGTGCGGTGGCTCATGCCTGTAATCCTAGCTACTCAGGAGGCTGAGATATGAGGATAAAGGTTCAAAGCCAGCCCGGGCACAAAAGGGCCTGAGATTCTTATCTCAATTTAGCTCTAGAAAACTGGAAGTGGGGCTTGGCTCAAGGGCAGGTCCATAGCCTTTAGTTGAACAGCTCAGGGACAACGGCCAGGCTGAGTTCAAGCCCCATGACCCACCAAAAATAAAAACAACAACAACAAAAAAACACAACAATGTGGCAAGAGTAATAACTTTGTAATCAGTTCATCTTCACAGTTCCAACTCAGGTAAATATATTTGGATAGTATTGCTGAAAAAAACAAGAGCATGAATTTTAAAATCCAAAACTGTCATTAATAGTCTTTTTAATGAAATGTATTTTTTCTACTTTTACAATGATTAGACATTTAATAAGCAAACAGTGACAACTGGTCTTATTAGTAAATGAGCTTTGCTTTTGTAAAAATCAATTAAATGTATATTCAACTCTAACTTCTGTAATTAAAAATGTGTATAATAATTGGTAATCAAGTTTTCAATTCTCAAAAATATTTGCACTTAACTATGAAAAGTATAAGAAGCTTAGTGTAATCGTAAGTTCATTTCTACCAATATTAACTCAAGCATCTCAAACATGGAACTGTGAAATCATCAGGTATTAAATGTATTATAATTGGAAACAGTAGGTTGTATGTAAATGAATACATATAGTACACATATAATATATAGACTTAATATAGTAACTTAAACCAACTCCAAAATTTCTTATGTTTATTGTTGATTGAAACAAAAATATCTTTCTTGCAAATGGAAAAATTCAAATTCAATAGTGTTGCAAAATAAAGATAGGCTTTTGCATTTCTTATTGTTATGACCTGAGAATTTGAACCCATTCCATTTTCCTTTTCTAGTAACTACACATATCTATGTGTACTGGAGACTTTAGTGACATGCATTATTAATATCTCAGCTGTGCAGCTGGACTTAAAGTTTCCAACAAAATCAAGTGAGGCAAACATATGGAGAGAGGTAAGATTACATCGGTAGGATCCAAACTCTGAATGCTACCTCCCATGGAGAGAGGTCATAGTGTAGATCATAGAACACTTAGGAGAACAATAAGTAGAATATTAGGTATCCTGAACTCATTTTGGTGCTAACCTTGTTGAACTTATTAATTTTTCAAATACAGTACTATTATTTGCAGAAGAGTTCTCAGGACTGAATACTACACACCATTTTCTCCATAGAAAAATGTCAACTACATGTTCTCAATAACTAGCTGTAATGTGTCAGCAAATGTCTTGATGTGGTTTGGGGATTTTACAGAATCAATTACAACTAGTCACTGCTGAAAACAGAATTATCACTTGCTTGCTCAGCTTGACAGCAGACTCTGTATCTCTAATTGCTAACTTATCTGAAAATTTCTCTATGGGATTTATTTACCATTAGTACAATAACTGTTAACTGTGATTGTGTATTGAAGACATAAGCTACATAATACAAAACATCATCTTTATAAAAGGAAGTTGAGAGTGACAAAAATTTAGGTGAGAAGTTAAAAAAAAGATCTATGAGAAATTGCACATGAATGTAAGGGAGAATGGAGAAAACTAAGGTGGAATACTTTCCAAGGACAAGCTTATTAGGGTAAAGCAAACTATAGAGGCATGGAACAGCGATGCGGGAAGCACAGACATGTGAGTTTGAAGACTGTGATGCCTATGGATTCAGCAAAGAAAGTACAAAAACCATGAGATCTTACTTAGAAGCAGAAGACCCTGAGAGCTGCTACTTTCAGTTCTAGTCATTTATCAAAGCTTCAGGATTAGGAAAGTTTTATTCATGCTGCTGTCATTCACAGTCCTCTGCTGCTCTTTCCCTTGTCAGCTTACTTTACCAAATGTAATATTTCCCTGCCTCCCTTTGGGAGCAGGCCAGTGTGGGGGCTTGAACTCTCACTTGCCTTTCTGCTCGCAGCTGGTACACTACCACTTGAGCCTCACTTCCTCAGTTTTTGTGCTGGTTATAACTGGAGAATCTCATGGACTTTGCTGTCCCAGCTGGCTTTGAACCACAATCCTTAGATCTCAGCCATGTGAGTACTAGAAATATAGTTGTGAACACTGGCATGTGGCTAAAGGTGTATTCTTTGTGAATAAATCGTGAGAGCAAAGTATTCCACATTATTGAGAGTGGAGTGTTAGTCTGAAGAGGATGTAAGGGAGCGAGGGGAAATGGAAGCATGGTGATGCAAGGATGCCTAGTTTCAGTAAGAAAGGAGTTTGGAAATCTCTTGTATAGCATGGTGAGTATAATATAAAAAATTCACTGAATACTTTGAAACTGCAAAGATAGTAGGTCCTAAAAATTTTAATGACAGGGCCAGGAGTTTGGCCTAGTGGTAGAGTGCTGGCCTAGCATGCATCAAGGTCCAGGTTTGATTCCTTGGTACCACATCCATAGAAAAAAGCTGGAAGTGATGCTGAGGCTCAAGTGGTAGAGGGCTACCCTTGAGGAAACTCAAGGACAGTTCTCTGGCCCTGGTGCAAGCCTAGGACTGGCAAAAAATTTAATGACAAAACTGAGATATGTGATGTAATATGAATGTCATTAGCTTAATTTAATCATTTTAGCATCTTAGTTATACTAAATCATTATATCATACTCTAGAAGTATAGTTAATTTTTGTCAATAGCAAGGAAATAATTCTCAGCTGTCAATATTCTGGCTATAGAATGCCAAAGAAATCCTTTTCCAAAAATCAGAGTCATATCTCAGCCTGTGAAATCAGCATTTTGCATGCTGGCTTCTTTTCATTTTTATTTACTGTAAACAGTGTGTGTCCAAGTATATCTTCTTAAAAATGTTAACTTATTTTTCATGACAAGTTGTATAAAGGAGTTTCAATTCCAGAAGCCAGGTTATGAGTACAATACATCTTGATCAGTATCATCCCTTCTGCTCTTCTCCCTCAGCTTCCCCCATCCAGTCGCTACCCACAAGGTATGCAGCTTCTTTTTTACATAACGTACATCAAGCATAATGACTGCATTTGTTCATCCTCTCTCCCTCCCTCCCTCCCTCCCTCCAATAGTTTGTCTCCCTTCTCTTTGTTCTCCTCTGCCAGGAACATCTTTTTTTTTTTTTTTTTTTTTTTTTTTGCCAGTCCTGGGTTTGGGCTCAGGGTTTGAGCACTGTCCTTGGAATTTCTCAAGGCTAGCATTCTGCCACTTGAGCCTCAGCACCACTTCCAGCTTTTTGCTATGTATGTGGTACAAGCAATCGAACCCCGGTCTTTGTACATGCACTCTACCACTAGGCCAAACTCCTGGCCCAGGAACATCTTTTTAAAATAAAAATATTAAATATGTTCAGGCAGCGATTTGTCATTCTTCAAAATACATTTGCTCATTCTTCAAAATACACAAACTATGACTGCTTTTCTCTAATCTATATGACTTTATTCCATATTACTGAGTATCTGATTAAAAAGACATACAGTGGTGTCCATATAAAGGTGCTTTGATTCTAAGCTGAAAGATGATGTAATGTGAGATGGATCACCTGTGTTTCCTAAGCATCAGTGATGCGTCTCTTATTCTGTGCGCACACATAGAGTGTAATAGCTACAGCTGTTATGTTACATGATTTACAATTGTTCATTTCATAGGCTCTGGTATCACCAGGATCTCAGACTGATCTTCTCCAGACTGAGAAGACCAATAGGAGATTACTAAATGCATACAGGAGCAAAGGTGGTCTGGTTCTCTCATGACTCCTACAGCTAAAGATTAATGAATTTCTCCTAGATTCTTCTAGTAGTAATAGTAAGAACCCCTGTAATCCTCAAATACCCCTCCAACAGAGTAAACCTCAGCAAAGTAGAGGTAAATGAAATTGTTTCCAGCCATTTTTACATGCCTGTGAGTTCAATGTAAAAAGAGACCTTGATTTAAATAAAAGCTGATTCTCAGAAGCATATGCTCACCACCCACCATTCTTCATCAGAGTGGTTGAAACGTAGAAATTCTGTGTTGCTTCAGCCGGGCGCTTTGCCAAAAGACATGAGCACAAACATCACCATTAAAAACAGTCTTATATAGTATGAAGTGTGTATGCAAGGGTCAATTCTTCCATTAAGTTGTTATAGTCAAGAACATAATGCTATGGAATGACCATAGGAATAGATAGTTGTTAGTTATACAACATGATTAAACTGCATTGGAAACTTTTAAATAACCCAACCCTATTTGAAAAGAGCTTTAAGAAAATCAAGTAAATACTTCTTGCACAAATCCTCTGCTTCAGCTTCATTTTAAAATATAGAGCCCTAAAGCCTTACTGATGCATATTGCATCTCTCCCACCCTTTATCAGCTCTTCCTCCCTGCTGCCATCTGTTTTTTCTTTTTTCCCAGCACAATGCCCAGCCCTCCAGGCTGTTCACTGGCACATAGATTCCTCCCTTCAATTCTTTACAGCACAACCCAAGAAATGTTCCAGGACTCTTTTAATTCTTCTTTCCAAAGATTTCCTTGAGCCCCATCCACCCTGTACTATGCAGACTCTCATACTTCTCAGATATTAATAGTCAAGTAGGTAGTACAGAAGATTGCTTTTGGCTCTCTATTTGAAATAGAATTTTTTCTATGATATTGTTCTGTGCCATACATAGGAGGATTTTTTTTCTAAATATTCTGAATATCCTTTTCTTCCACTGACTTCTCTTTTTAAATATTTCTATTATCTTTAAGCAGTTGCACAAAAAAGTTGCCATTCTGGGTGGCCTCATGGTAGAGTGCTTGCCTAGCATGCACAAAGTCCTGGATTCAATTTCTCAGTACCAGATACACAAAAACCCTGAATTGGTGATGTGGCTCAAGTGGTAGAACGCTACCCTTGAAAAAGCCCAAGGCCAGTGGCCAAGGACAGTTAGGCAGTGCCCAAGCCCTGAGTTCAAGCTCTAGTATGGAAAAAAAAGTTGCCATTCAATAACTATCTTTTAAAGTTACATTTCTATAAATCTCTATAATTCCAGGATTAAAAGAGTCAAATACAATTTTCAGAGGATTCCTATGATGAAAATGTGGCTAATTCAAATGTTTCTGTAACAAACTATTTTATTCACTTTTTAATACACAGAAGTCTGTGTATTTTAATTACAGTGATCTAATCAAAGCCAAAATCCTACTGTTGGATTATTAGTGACAAGTTTTAAACAAGTACAGAGTATGATTTTAAGAAAAGATAGTCAATAAAAGGCAACTCAAAATAAGGTAAGTGACCAGATTTTAATATCTTACAATATCTTTCAAAGTATGGTAGCACCCTTTTATTTTAATCAGTTTCCAGTGTCTAACCTAATCACTTTCAAGTCAAAGACTCAGCTGTTTAGAATGCCCACTACATTATTGCTGTGGCCATATATACTTGACCTCCTGCCTGTTAACAAAGACACTCAATTAATTATTTGCTGTTTTGAATGGCTATTTCATTTCACCTCCACCTTTCTTTAAATATTCTAAGGCTCAATTGCTTTACCACCTTAACCTTAGCTTTGGAAAAATGCATGCTGAATTTCTTAACTGCCAACTAATAAAATATCTTGATCCAGAAAGTTAATTTTCAGGACGACAGCTCCTGTATGTCTTATGCAAGAGTCAGCTGAAGTAACATATTGACCTGGTATCTCATCAACTTCCAAGACATTCTCTTTATTTTGAATGGCAGCTTCAGTTTCAAGTGATTCTCTTCATCTGGGACAGGAGACATGTCAGTAACTCAAATGGGTTGTATTGTCACAGTCACTTGTTTTGTCAGAAATCTTACCACATACCAAAATGGGATGCATATGCTTTCTGTGCTTGTTGATAGTATGTCAATGAATAGCATCCTGGTTTTTCCACAAACTCCCAGTCTTTACTCTATAATTTCATTCTCATTAAGCTCAACAGTACAATTTCATATTTCAACCTGGAAACACCAAAATCAAGCAAGAAAATAGCTTTGACATAAAGATAAAGTTGGATTGTTACAATATATAGTGCAACAGAACTGATCAGTGACCATCTAAATGCAAAAAAAGGCATAAAAGGGATTTATAGAAATGTAACTTTATAAAACAGTTATTGAATGGCAACTCTTTTTTTTCATACTGGAGCTTGAGCTCAGGGCTTGGGCACTGCCTGACTGTCCTTGGCCACTAGCCTTGGGCTTTCTCAAGGGTAGCGTTCTACCACTTGAGCCACATCACCAATTCAGGGTTTTTGTGTATTTGGTACTGAGAAATTGAACCCATGAGAGCATGGAATCTATTAAGAATCTCCCATCTCCTGAATTTCTTAGCTCCGATACTCTCATAATTGAAAAGTTCCTGTTTGTTGCATATTTGTCTCTCAACACATTCACTATCCCTGTCCTTTTAAGTAAACCAAAAAGTGATATGAAGAACCCTCCCATTCCAACTAACCATGTCAGCTCCTTGCATTTAAAAAATACAAGTTATAAATAATTGGTGAGGATGATTAAATCATAATACATGCACTAAAATATTGTCACTATGTATACTGTATATCTAAGGTCATAAATTACTTGTCCTTTTATATCTAGATTATTTCATTTAGCATAGCCTCCAGTCACATTCATGGTGTAGCATGTATCAAAATTTTACTCCACAGTTGGCAATTTAATGGCTGATGCTAGTCAGTGTTATGAATATACAAATTGATTTATTAAAACCCAGTAAAGTATCTTTGAATATTTCTCACAGCATTGTAAAAAATATGGCAACTGAGACTTTGAAAAATAATTGTAATTTCTCTAATACTTTTCAAGAGAGTTTATACTGTCATTAAAATAAACGAGCTTATCATTTTCAAACACACAAAAGTCCTATGAAATAAGCTTATGGTTCCTTACATATTCAATGTAGCTATAATTCAAATTGAAAAGTCAGCAAAAGGTGGGTAGCTCACACATCTAACCTGAGCTATTCAGTAGGCAAAGATCTGTAGTAGCTTAGTTCATAGCCAGCTCAAATGGGGAAGTTCACTAGACTCCAACTCCAAAAGAATCAGCAAAATTCAGGGATAGAGGCATGGCTCACGCTTTCTGAGTAAGCAAAAGATGGTGTCAATCCTAGCTGAACACAGGGATCATATCTGCAACCCTAGTTACTTGAGAAACTGAGATTGAGGTGATTGTAATAATAAATCAGCCTAAGAGAAAACTAGCTGAAACCCTAACCCAACCGATAAGAAGCTCGACAAGATGACATGCACCTGTCACCCCAGCTAGACAGGGACCATAAACAGAAGGATTGCTATGTAGATTGGCAAAAGAAAGAATCTGTTTGAAAAATAAAAATGCAAACATGGCTAGGCATAGCTCAAGTGGTGGAGCACTAGGCAAGCACAAAGCTCTTAAATCAAAGCCCTCAGTATTACCACAAAAAAAAAATTACAAAGTCCTAGGCAAGTTGGAAAACAGGAAATTCATATTAAATTTCAACCTAAAACTGGATGTGAATGTAGAATAAAGAAAAACATAATAGAATAAAATAATTTAAGAAAAATGAAAGTAATTTGATTTATTTGACTATGTTATTTAGAGTATAAGTTATTTTTATTTATTTTAGACTATAAGTTATTTTAGATTATAAGTCCATATGCCTGTGGAACATGCCTATCATCCTAGCTACTTAGGAGCCTGAGATCTGAGAATTTCTGTTATGTCAGCCCTAGCGATAGAATCCATGAGACTCTTATCTCCAATTAAACATCAAAAAGCTGGAAGTGGTTCTGGCTCAAGTGGCACACACACACACACACACACACACACACACACTCATACACACACATCATAAATCAATACTTGATAGAGAAACCATGATATAACAGAAAGGTTATATATTTGAGTTCAGAAAATGTTTCTTACAGTCACTAGTTCATTCAACAAATGTTTGCTTAATGACAACTGGGTGCCATGAATTTACAAAACAGACTTTATTATAATCCATGGAAAGCATATCATGTTTAGGGTTCTGGACCAAAAGTTACCTGCCTTTTTCATGAGTAAAAATAGATGATGATATCTAGCACAGCTGACCTCAAATGTCATGGGAACTACTACACATGTGCTTTGCATAGAATGACCCTGACCCAATTGTCCTATGTTAAGTAGGAAAGAGGCTAGAATCTCTGAAACTATGAGCAAAGAATGAATTTCTCTGTATGAAGATCTGTATGAAATATCTGTGAAGTCTTAACCATAGTCTATTAAATCCAGACTACCACTCCTTGGCTAATTCAACTCTACTTCTAAATAAATACCAGCTGTTCGATGAACAGGTCTGACTACTGTCTGTCTATGGGTCACTCTCTACCCTTTCTTTATCTGCCCTTCTTTCTATTCCTCTTTCCTTCTCTTCCTTTTTTCTGCCTTCTTTCCTTTACCCTTAGAAGCTTCCTTATGATATTTTATTATAATAATTAAAGATGGTACAGTGTAATAAATCATTTTTAAGCCCAGCAATTTATTGATTTTTTTCATTAGTTGATGAGCTGCAAAATTTGTTGTTAAATGTATTGTTATGGGACATTTAATTGCTCCAGTGAAATGCAAAAGTTCAATCAACCAATTTTGTGTGGAAAGTGAAGAGAATCTAATTGTTTCGATCTGTGTGTATTTTAATTGTTTTTCAAATAAAAATCAGGTAACAAAATAAAAACAATGGCAATTTTATTTAAAATGTTCAAGAATAGAATAAAGGCCTTACAGGGCCACCCTTGAAACCAAGTACAATTGATTAAATTCAAGGCCTAGAGATATTCAAGATAACCTACTTTAAGACTGACAAATGATAACCATTAGTGTACTTGTTATGCTTCTACATATAGTGTAATGATTTTTTTGGAGACATTGAGCTGTGTCTTTGTAAGTGTACTTCTAGATTTTTATTCTGAGCACTCAAAAATGCTCTGAGCTAATTGTATTTTATTTTACTTTATTGCGGTTCTATGGATAGAACCTGGGACCTTACACATTCTAGGCAAGTGTTCTACCTCTGAATCACATATGCAGATCTTATTACAGTCCTAGTGAAACAATCTTACGGAATAAGCAAAACCTAGATGCATAAGGCCATATAGTATGATGCTAAATGGAAGGACCTCTAGGATATAGAAACAAAAGCCATATAATGGGTGATTGTTGTCCTTAATGCACTATGTTATCTCTCATCTCTTTTGCTGTCCCTTGGTTATCTCATATTGTTACAGTATCTAACTTTGTTATCTGATATATTGGATATATTTATATTTGATTATTTGAAATTGGATAGGGAAGGGAGGAAAACAAGATGAGAGGTGGGGGGGGAGGGAAATAGGGACCAAGACATGAGAAAGGGTATCAATGTATGTGAATTAATGCACCTCCTATCTGGCAAATATAATGTAACCCTTCTATTAATTACAATAAAAATATATGAAAAAATTTAAAAAAAAGAAATTCACAGTCAAATAACTGCTTTCCAAATGGCACAAAGCAGAGCATTAGAACCCAGAGTAACACTAGTGTGGTATGTATCTGCGTATTAATCAGAGCAGTATATGACCATTTTTCATGAAGGCCATTACTATTGCAATGTGGTTTCACTGAAAAATCAATAGAAAGAAATATATCAGTAACACCAAAGAGAAATTGATGGTGACAGCAAAGAATTATTTTTCTTCATTAAAAAAGGCTATCTACATACAACAAATTTTGATATGTGAGCTACAGATCAAAAATATTCATTGCTGGGGCCAGGAGTTTGGTCTAGTGGTAGAGTGTTTGCCTAGCATGCACAAAGACCTGGGTTTGATTCCTTGTTCCAAACACATAGCAAAAGCAGGAAGTGGTACTGTGGCTCAAGTAGTAGAGCTCTAGCCTTGAGAAATCCAAAGACAGTGCTCAGGCCCTGAGTTCAAGCCCCAGTACTGGAGAAAAAAAATTAATTGCTTAAAAGGTAAAAAATACTATTTTAAACAAAATTATCACATATTCTAAACACATTTTACTTTCCTGTGAGAAAAAAATTGCTTAATTGCAATTTAGATAAGCTTTCTGATTCTTTCATCTCTAAAATTCTTTGATACCTTAAGGAACGCAATGAGAATGCAAAGCCCTATTTTTAAGAAAGGAAAACATACAGTTTTATTTTTAAAAGATTTTCATTTAAAAATTTTTGCTTTAAAATTTGTGATTTAAAGCTATTTAGAAGCATGCAAATTTAAGTGACAGTTCTTATAGCAAATTTATACATGTGAATGGAAAGGTATATAGAATTAAGAAAATTTCAAGTTAATTACTAACATTTTCTTAATTAAAGAATTTATTAACATTGATTTTTACATCATATTTCAAATGACAAGTTTAACAAACAAGTGTTCAAGAAGGGAATCTCTATATACAATCATCAAATTACTAACATTTTATAAGCAGCCAACCAATTACTACAAAAAATTACTGTTAACAAGTGGTCAAGTTAACTTATGTGTCTCAGCTTTTCTGAACATTTTATAATTTATATACGACTTTCCCTAAATATAAGTACAATGTATTTACCAAATGCATTTTCTGAAGAATCTACACAATAGAGGGAAATTTTCTCCAGGAGCAAATATACAACATGATGCTGCTCTAACTATAAACTGACCCAAAGACTATTACTAATTTTTCTTTATTTTCCCCCTTCAAATCATCTTTGATCCCACTACAGAAAAAAAATCTCCTGATATTTTATTTTTTCCTCCTTTTTGACACTACATATTATTTTTATAAAGCAATGACAACTGATATTTAATCATCTGACTATTAATTGTCATGTTTCGTTTTTCCTCTTCTTAAGTCTCAACAGAATGGGAACTTCCATAGAAGACAAACAAAATAAAAGTGAAAGACATGATTATTTTTTTATTGTAATTAGTAAAAGGGTTACATGATATTTGCCAGATAGAAGGTGCATTAATTCACATACATTGATACCCTTGTGAAAGACATGATTATCTAGTGAACTCTATCATTACTGATCAGTGATGAAAGAGTAATCCAACTATCGAGAATTGAATTATTGGGATTGGCAACAGGAACGCTGTTAAAATTATATGGGTAATTAATAACTCTTGACTACAGGTAAGTCTATGTTTGGCAAATCAAACCAATTGGTCATGCTTCTTATGGCATTTAGAACCTTTAAAAAAATTTTCTAGTAAGAATGTTTTTTACATAAACAATTATGACTAACTTCTGGAGCATGACAAAATGTTTAAAATAAAATTTAATAGTTGAATGACCGTCAGCATTTTATTTAAGGAAAAAATTGAGATTTGTTTAATAAATGATTGAAGTGGTCAAAGAGTTAGAGAAATTCCTTTTTAAGATTCGTTTGAAAGTCAACAAATTAATTAGAAAAGTGAATCAATTTCATTTCTAAGACTGTGAAATTATCCGTTTTTTTTTCAGCACACCTAGGTAGAAGTCATTCATATTCTTGTAATGGGATTTGAACTTCTTTCCCTGAATATGGTCCTTTTCCACCTGCATTTTTTTAAGTTTTCCTCCACAGAGACAAGCCATTATAAAAGCAACAATGCTGGGTTCTCAATTTGAAGAGTCAAGACCACTATTTTCAATATATAAACTAATAAATATCTTCTCTGAACCTTTGCCTCCCAGTTATTAATAAAAGGAATAGGAAGTTCAATATAAAATTAATGAAAGTGCCGATGGTAGGACATTCAGGATATCCGAGGTAAAACATACATTTTTGTAAGACCTTTTTAGACTTTTAATAAGATTCCAGGGAGGATGCTTATATATTAACTATGAAAATTTATTACTACTGGCATCTAATTTCAGATTCTATTAGAAAAACCTGCATGCTTTTCCTTGTGTAATTCTCACATTTTCAGAAATAATAAAGATATGTTTGAGCTACCATCATCCAAATGTTAGACCCTGCTGTGACATTTTGAGTCAAAGGCATAAAACTAAATTACTCCTTGCATCCAAGGGCAGATGGCCATGAGAAAAGCCACTGTTCAGAAACCCAGCCCAAAGCAACATGGTGACTTGGTTTAGACCACTAGTTATTCAAAGTTAAGTAGATTGAGTCCTTACGAAGTGCCACATTAAGGAAGAAAAGTACATAGAACATCACATTTACACCTTCGTTGGTAGGCTCAGTAGAAAATCTGAGACTGAATAGACATGAGAACTGAGCCACTCTCTACTTACTGGAAGTGGTCCTACTAGTTAAAAAAATGAAGTTTATTCAAAGACATACTAAATCCACTAGCGCAACGATGTTCATTGTAGCACTATTTACCATAGCAAAGATATGGAACCAACCCAGATGACCCTCAGTTGATGAGTGGATGAACAAGATGTGGTATTTGTACACAATGGAATTCTATGCTGCTGGCAGAAAGAACGACATTGCCCCATTTGTAAGGAAATGGAAAGACAGAAAAAAATCATATTAAGTGAAGTAAGCCAGACTCAAAGGAACATAGGCTCAATGGTGTCTCTCATCTGACATAATCAGTAGAAACCTTGGGTTCTCCTAGCAGAGATTCACAATAGAACAAAATAAGGCCATATAGTATGACGCTAAATGTAAGGACCTCCAGGATAAAGAAACAAAAGCCATATAATGAATGATTATTGTCCTTAACATACTATGTTATCTCTCATCTCTTTTACTGTCCCTTGGTTATCTCATATTGTTACAATATTTCACCTTGTTATCTGATATATTTTAAATATGCTTAATTGGTTATTTGAAATAGGAGAGGGTAGGGGGAAATCAAGTTGTGCAGGAGGAGGGGGGAAGGGAAATGGGAACCATGACATGAGAAAGGGTATCAATATTTGTGAAGTAATGTACCTTCAATCTGGTGAATATAATGTAACCCTTCTATTAACTGCAATAAAAATAAATGAAAAACAAAAATGAAAAAAAATGAAGTTTATTGATGGAAATCATGACAAGTTCATGAACTATCTAAAAGATTCTCTTGGGATTGTGTATAAGTATACCTTGTAAGAACTCTCTTTCTCTTTGTTCAAATGTTTATACATTACAAACACTTCAAAAAATATCTTAATACATGCCCTTATGCTAAATTTTCTTTTATACATCTGAAACAGTACAAACACTATATTCCAATCACATATAATTTTTCTTACAACTTAAGATATTCTTAACTATCAAAAATTAAATAATCCAATGGAAATTATACCATGTAGATAAAACATCTTTTAGATAGAATTTGTATAGTGTAAATTTTATGTAGAAATAATACTTAGAAATTTTTTAAGTTATATAATTTTCCTCATTTAATTGGAAAAATTACACAAAAATACTTATAACTTTGATCGCTTAATTTCCCAAATCATAAAGCCATAAGTGAAGAATCATTAAGTATCCCTTAAAACACTCCCAGTGCTCAGTTTGGGGTCATATTTGTAAAATCAGACTTATCAAGCATCATATGTATGTCTTTTATTCTATTCATAGTCATATAATTATCAATAACCCTTCAAATCAACACATCTGATAAATTTCGTGCAAGTATTTTTGTTAAAGAAACACAAACAAGTTTGTCAGTTTTGCCATGGACTAGACATTATTTAATAACAAAACAAATTAATTAATATTTCAATACAGTGCATTAGATTCCATTGACAGAGGATTACAGAAGCCTAGTGCTTGTGCAACAAATTTTGTTATTGTGAAACAAATTTAAATCACATACTGAGAAGTTAAATGTGCAAGCTGTTTGATCCTAGACTTCAGTTTAGCTGTTCCATGTAAACTAGAAATATTATATTGAAATATAATATTTGAAGAAACAGGAATTAGTCACACCAGACTATTTTTTTTTCGCTAGTCCTCACGCTTGAACTCAGGACCTAGACACTGTCCTTTAGCTTTCTCAAGGCTAGTACTCTACCATATAAGTCACAGCAGCACTCCTGGCTTTTTCTGTATATGTGCTGCTGAGAAATGGAATCCAGGGCTTCATACATGCCAGGTAAGCATTCTACCATTAGGCCATACTCACAATCTAAAGTTAATTTTAAATATTCACTTTTTGTTTAATTTCGTTGAGAGGCTTTATGTTATTTGTCACCAAAAAAGCCCAAATACTGTGGAAAGAAGAAGTGATAAAAAAAAAAGAGACATCAAATTCAAGAAACCATTTAGGATTACTATACTAGACAAATTAATTAATATTTCAATATTATGCTTTAGATGCCATTGATAGAGGACTACAGAACCATAATGCTTCCACATCTGAACTATAGACATTTTCATTATTTCATTCCGGAGAAGCAGTTATCAGTGTTTGTTTGTTTGTTTTATTTGTTTGTTTTTAATGCCTCAAGTTTTGAACACTTAGTTTAGAATAGATTCCTGTAGACATTTAATTAAGTCCCTTAATGACCAAAAAACCTTTGGTATGAAGAAGTTATTCAACATGACAAATAGGACAGGTTGTAGAAAAACAATCTGTTTCAGGCATCCTGGGTCACTGGCAAACATTGCTTTAGAAATTGTTAATGCCTGTTCCCAAGTGTGAAGCTTGTCCTGGCTAAAAGAATTTTCAAAGATAAATGAGAACAACCTAACAGGGAGGAGAGAACACTAACTTCAAAGCAGGTAAACTCAGTCTTGATTTCAGGACAAATCTCATGAACACCTTGGGCCTCAGCTGGCTTATTTGTAAGATGCTATCTTCAATATCCCTGCAAGGCTGTCAAAGTATCGCCAGGGTCAGCTGGTATACATCTTCATGACTGGTCAAAAAAAATCAAACAGTAATATTATTTACTCCAAGAAAATATCCTAATGTTGGCTATTATGCCACATTTTCTCTTAGAGAATTTCTTAGATAACTTATTTTCCTAAGGAGAGAAAAGTGCTCTATAATGTTATGGTTAGTATTGCCTGATAACTCACTGTAATATCAAGAAACCTGAACTCAAATGATAGTGGCAGAGTTAAATCTATGTATATAACTAACCATATACATTAAGCTGTATGTTATAACTACTCACAAAACTACTGAGTAGGAAGGATAAAACTCAGGAAATATCAAGAAAGCTACATTTCTATTACTTTATGCCTTTTATATTTGCCTATATTAGGTAGCCAGACAATATGTTAAAAGTCAGCAAAGAGACAGGTTGAACAAATTTCCTAAAAGAATTAGATACCTAGTATTTATAAAGATGTCAAGGAAGGAAATAATAGTTGAATCCTCACAAAAACAAGTGCTTCTGTTTTTTGTAAACTCTTGACAGAGGCAAAGATAATCAGAGTTGACAGGTATTCACAATGTGCTGTATTCCACTCAGCAAACCTGTTTTTGGAAACACAGTGACAACTTTATTTGAACCAGAACAGTTTTTCCTTTAGAACTACATGCAATATTTAGAACAGACCTTTACATTTGCTTTTCTCAGTCAATTACTTAAGTTTACTCTGACTTTAACACTACTGGTAGAGCCTGAAGACAAGGAAATGAAACTTTGGGAGCCCTTGGCTTCAGAAGGCAGATGGGTTTTTTGACTTCAAGGTCTCTCAGAGCCTTTCATATGACAATATGAACTGTTTATTTCCAACAAATATATAGTCTTTAGGAATATAACCTAGTTATTGCCTAAAACTTATGGACATCTTACAGCTGGTAGGGGCAACATTATGATTTAATAAAGAAGGACTGTATTCATTTAAATGCATGAAATTTTAAAATTACTTCTGTCAAACAACACCCTGAACCTCCCTCCTAACATTCTACTAATATAAAAGTACTTGAGAAAAATATCTAGTCATCAATATTTTAGCTGGAAGTATTTAGATCAATTAATCAGAGAATGCCAAAGGTGTGGGGGTGATGGTGAGTACGAGAAAGGACAAGAGAGACATAAGAAGTATGGAAAGTTGAGCATGGACAACAGAGCAGAGACTCAGTACACTCTGCTTAACGAGTTAAGGTGCAAGATTTAGAGCTGTACTTCTAAGCACAAAAGTGCTCAAAGTAAGCCAAAAATGTAACAGTTCAAATGGCAGTTCAAGCTGCGGGAACCAGAGAGATGTTCAGCCTAAGTGGTAGGGCGGTTGAAACTGCTGCTTCTATCATCAACCCAGATCACACCTCTTTCCCAGTCAGTGGGAAATGAACAGAGAATAGAGGTGCCAGCTGGGAAGGCATGTTGGTATAGGTATGTAATCGAATCATGTTAGTTCTATCCACATTTCTTTGGAGACAATACAATCTTGTGGTTACAAACCGCTAAGAAGCCTGAAATGTGGTCCCATATGAACTGGGTAGACAAGATGAATGTCATTTGGGCTAACAGTTACCTATGCTGATGCATCGGCAATTACTGTCCGTCCAGAACATTGTTCATGGGAAAAAAAACTATATTGTTTTCTGGATTTTTAAGAATTTTAATGAGAAGGAAAGAAGAGCAAAAACCAAACTGTCATTTAAAAATCAATCTTCAAGTGAACATATAAAACTACATGGTACTTGAATAAGAAATTTTAGTACTATATGATACATTCTTTAAAAATATGTAAGTACTGTGATGTTATCTTTAACACTTTGTAGCTATTAATAATCATAAGTAATGTTTTAAGTAATTATCTTTCTGAACTTCTTTTTTTTCTTTCATTGTGCCCGTCCTAGGCTTGAACTTGGAGCCTAGGAGCTGTACCTGAGCTTTTGTGAATAGAGATATTGCTCCACTACTTTGGATCATAGGTCCACTGACAGGTTTTTGGTAAATAATTGGCAAGTAGACTTTTACTACCTGTTCTGACTTAGAACTGTGAACCTCAGCCACCTGAGTTGCTAGAATTACAAGGATGATCCACTGACATCTTCTGAACTTCTTTAAGAATGTGATAAGTGTATAATCACTGCCTTAAAATAATAATAGAAAAAATTTCCAATTTAATTTATCAAACAGTACATGGACAGATCTAAATAGAACACATTCAAGATCACAGAACTATTCTCTTATTTTATTTTGTTTTTCTTTGTTTTGGTGCCTGTCCTGGGGCTTAAACTCATGGCCTGGGTGCTGTCCCTGGGCTGTTTTGGTTTTGGCTGAAGGCTAGCACTCTAACACTTAAGCTACAGTTCTACTTCTGGCTTTTTGATGGTTAACTAGAAATAAGAGTTTCACCAACTTTCCTTTCCTGGCCTCTAAAATCCTCAAATCTCAGTCTCCTGCATAGCGAGAATTACAAGCAAGCCATCAGAACCCACCAAACCTATTTTTCTACTTACATTTATTATCCCTGATGAACTCAGGACTAGTCCTCTAAATATTTACTCTCTTTTTCTTATTTTTATCCTAATTAGATGGTAAGTATCTAAAAGGCAGGTCTTCTATCACACCCCTTCATGGGAAATCTAGAATAAGACCCAGACACAGGCACTAGGACCAGATGAATCGATCTGAATTTTTCCTTTCACTTCTCAAATCCAAGCTTTTATGGCCTTGTAGGTGGGATTAGTGAATGAACTTCTTAATCAACCCAAGAATGCCAGAGTTCATGTACTCTTAAGATCTCTCACACCAGGATTGGCTTTTAAAACACTAACCTAGGACATCATTTGTTGGGAAGGTGTATCAATGTATGAGAAGTAATGCACCTACTATGTGATGAATGAAATTGTAACCCCTCTATACATTATCCTGAAAATAAAAAACAATAAAAAAGAAACCTTTGTTGGTTTTGTGATATATATATATATATATATATAGTCATGTGTTATATAGAAAAGTAACTTATGAACCTGATCTCAATATTCTGGGTATCTATCAATCAATCTATCTAACATACATATATATATATATGTGTGTGTATATATAAATGTACATATATACATATGTATGCTAAAATACTGATGAACAAGAATGAACTCATGTTTATATGTGGCACCTTTTAATAACACATATGAACACTTTTTTGTCTTCCTAAGAAGGGAAATTTTCTAACTTTCACACAATAAGCCGAAAATGTGTGTTTCATAATTAAAAGTAAATTTCATGAGTTACAGTGGATTAGTACAAAGCCTTTGAGCTATTTACATAGAACTGGTATTTTAAATCACATCATTTAGGATGATCAATGTGAAGTCTACAGAAGATGAATAAATGATAATGCTCTGTACATATAAGAAAATGTTAGGGCCTTGTCAAAGGCTCTCAGGGTGGAAGAAGGCCAGGCTACTTTCACTTTCTGAGCTTCCAAGCATATTCAAAACTTTAGAAGGCCAAAACATGACTAGATGTAGGATGGCTGGATCTAAATGTTTACATTGAATAAATTAACATGTTCAACATTTTTCAAAAGTCATACAATTTAATTGTGACATTCACAAAGCACTTGGAATTCAATGTGATAATGAATATTTCACAGTTCATTTAAAAGTGGTGTGGTTCAGAAACATGAGCAGAGCTTACAGTATTTTTAACAGTTATCTTTAAGTAGTTGTACAAAGGAGTTGCCATTTAACAAAACAGTTTATGGGTACAATGCAACTTAATTAGTGTCACCCCTTTCATCATTTTCCCTCATTTCTTCCAATCCCATTCCTTCCCTCAATTTTCTTTTCTGGGATGTGTCTTGAATTTTATGATTGCATTCTCCAAAGGTACCTCTTTTCATTTATCTGCCTCTTCCCATTTATTCCTCATACCCTTTCAAGTACCTGTTTTGTTGGATTATAAATTACCCTTTCTAAGGAATTACACCATTTGTGTTAGCCCTTGAATCTACCATATTTCAGTATTTATGTGTACTTGGATATCACTCCAAAGTATTTACATATATAAGTGTGTGTGTGTGTGTGTGTGTGTGTGTGTGTGTGTTTTATGTTCCACATGTAGGGAAAAACATGTATCCTTTGTTCTTCTGGAGTTGGGTTACTTCACTTAATGTTGTTTGTTTTTTTTTTCCAGGTCCTACAATTTCTGTAAAACCATGCAACATTATTCTTTCTAATGCATGAATAAAATTCCATGATGGGTATAAACCCCATTTTCTTGACATGATTCCATTCCTTGGCTATGGTGAAGAATGCTGCAGTGTATACAGTTGTGCAAGTGGTCTTACTGTATTCTTGTTCATCACCATCTGTTTTCACTCTTGTCAGTTCCGAATGTATAGTCACATGCAATATTTATTGGATAGCTGTACAAGGAGGGGTTTTGTTGTTTTTTATTCTTGTATCTTTGTTGATGAAAAAAATCTACTTTAAGCCTTTTCTGAGTCTGCAGCTTGGGTCCATAGGATCATGCTGGGTCTCCTTGTGATGATTCTATGGCATTGTTCCCACACACAGACCACCTAACTAAATCTACGTTGCTCTTCTTGTTTTGAAAACCCTCCCCAGGTCTGCTATACAAACACCATCAATTAGCCAAACCTTTCCTTAAGATTTACTCCATTATAAAACTACTTCTAGGGGCTGGGATTTTGGCCTAGTGGTAGAGTGCTTGCCTAGCATGCATGAAGATCTGGGTTCGATTCCTCAGTACCATATACATAGAAAAAAGCCAGAAATGATGCTGAGGCTCAAGTGATAGAGCTCTATTGTTGAGAAAAGTCCAAGGACAGTGCTCAGGCCCTGAGCTCAAGCCCAGGACTGGCAAAAAAATAAAAATAAAAATAAATTACTTCTATTCTGCCCTTTAAATTTGTTCCTTGTTTTCTTTTAGCTTGAGCTATATTTTATTAGCATATACCCACAGCAAAGGGTATTTCATTGTAATGATTCTATATATGTCTACATTCTGTTTGGAACAAGGTCACCTTTTCTATTATCTTGCCTTGATCATTCCCAATATTTATCCCTTTTTCCTAAGTGTTTGTTTCATTATAATTATTATAAATAATGTATGAATACCACATATATCACATATGTAGCATACATATGAAATACTTGTAATATATTTCAGTGCTCTTAATCTCCTAATAATCTTCTCCTTTGTTTCTGTTTTGCCTTGATTGTATTTTAAATAACCAATGGCATCATCACAATAATAATCTATACTAGTAAATTAACTAGTTACTAGTATATTAGTAACTTAAATATCCGACTATGCATTTAGAACCTGACTTACTCCATAGCATGCACAAGAATTAGAGATTTGCTTCTGTTCTCCATTTCAACATATCAGGCATAAATTAGGTAGTTTATAAATATCAAACTAAAAAAAGTATAATGATAATTCATCAATAATGATAACAGCCTTCAAAAATTAAGAAAAATCATAGTCATAATCTAGTTTTATTTTCTGAGCAGAACTAAGCCACATTTGAAATTCAAATAAAGATGTATTAACTTTAAAAAAATTAACTGAGTTCTTAAATGTCTTGGCAAGAGCTTTACAATATACAACAGATTCATTAGGAAGCTTAATCAGTTCACTCAAGCATTTGTTCATATGGAAAGTTCATCCAAATGTATCAAACTCTCCGCCAATATCAATATCACCATAATTAAGAATCTATTCATGAATAATGCCATAACTAAAGCTTATTCAAATTGCCAACTTCTTGGCAGATAAATTCATGTTGTCCTTTTAGGTCAGTTGTAGTCAATCCCTTAGAGCTAAAAGAAATTGGCTAGATTCTAACTACAAGTCATTTATAGAGAGATAAAAGATCATTTTACTAGTAAAAAATTTAATAGACTATGAGATACATAATATAAAATAACTTACTTATATCTCCTGAGTTTTCAATCTGGTTATAAAAACGAAGTATGTATTTGGTGAAAAATCACAAAGATACTAAGGCAAGTAATTAAAAAGGGAAGTAGTGGGGGGGAAGCAGTATTAAAGTATCCTATCACAACGCTTAAAAAAAAAAACAGACTAGGCTCTGTCAGCCGTTTAACTTCCTTACAACTTGCAATAAGACACAGGCATATGTCCTTTTAATGATTGAAATCAAAAGAAAAGCAAACATCACCATAGACTGCATCTCTTTGATTTCTGCCACCTACTCAGCACATTAGTTAACTGTGCAATTAAGGCTCCTAAGTCTGTCACTCTACTAAAACTGTTCTCTTGAAGTTGCCATGATCTCCTAATGAACATTAATCAGACTTATTTCTTCACTCTTGTTTTCTCTAGAATGTTTATACTGGTGGCTACTTTTCTCCTTTCTTACCCACCTATAATTGGGATGCTTGTGTGTAGGAACAATTAATTAATTAAACAAATCTTTACTATTCTCAATGAGGATTATTATTTTCCTTTCTTTTCTAGTTGATTTTCTAGCTCTTGTTGCTGCATTTCAATACACATGAGTCTTCCTTATACTTTGCTCTTTTCTCTCTGAGACTTGATATTCTTGTATTTTGAATGAATAGATTTATAAAAAAAAAAAGAGGGCACCAAGATCATTTAAAAATCTCTTTCCATTAGAGTTCTAAAGTTCCCCTGTTCCCCATACACCAATACGATCTCTTTGTGAAGAAACACAGAGGGCAACTTGGATGATGCAGCATTGATGTTTTCTACTTGTATGGTCAGGACCAAAGGATATCACTTCTCTTGTACAGTCATAATTACCATCGAAACAAGACAAACCACCCCATACAACTAGCTATCCTTGACTTCCATATTTCTAACAATGGGCACACTTCTCTAGAGAAATATGTTTCCCATTTCAAAGTGAGTTTGACTACTTCAGTCCCTCTTTAACATGTCTTGAAAGCTATCTTCTCCAGAGAACCTTACACCTGCCCCATCGTTGTCCTTCTTAGTATCCATATCCATGCCAGCTCACATTGGTTCTTATCTGAATATAAAACAAATTTACTTCAACTTGTTCGCACTCATTTCTTCCCTAATGCCAACATCAAGCTAGTATTCAATAGAATAGCTCTAATTATACACTCATTCCTTTACAATTCACAGTTCACCCTCCAGCGCGTCATTTCCTTATAAAGAAATTATATTCCTTGCTTCCTGCTGACTAACTATTGGTGATCTTGGCTGAGCCCTAAATCAATTATTTATGTTCTCTCTTCATTTTTCCACAAATCTTAGGAATTGAACCTACTCTTAACTGTTTTCTGTTGTCTGCTGACAGAGAAATGAGGTGTACCCAGAAGTAGACTCTCGTATCCTTCCTTTTTAGAAATAGAAAAAAGAAATCGCACTCAGCTAAAGACTGTATCTTCAAGCCTCTCTTACTTCGATGTACAACTATCTGACTATATTTTGACAAGTAGGATAACCACATGCACTACTTCCACATCATGCTTTATAAAGAATGGAAGACAGCCTTTCCTCTTTCCTGTTTTCCATTTTTCATGGAGATGTCAGAATCCGGCCCCCTGCCCATCCCAACAAGAAATGAAAACAAGAAAACTGAGTCCTGACACAGAGCCAAACTCTCCCACATTCTCCTCCCTCCTATTTATAATTTGGATGCTCATGTGTGTGAGAATAATCACTTTATTCTAGGCTTGTATCTTTGTTATTTTGATTTCTATTAGAGGAGCCGATACAACAAGCTAATAAATAAATAGACACAGTCTCCCCAGCAACTCTCATACTTGTCAGGATAGCAGGAGTGGCTCACAGGATTTTGTATGGCAAGAAGAAGTTCATCAGGGCACTCTTGAGCTTCTAATGCCAGGAGAATGGTTTAATTGGTATTACATAGAAAGAAACATGGTAGCTAGAAATAGAGGAACATATTTTCAATTTGGGCCCTAATAAGAAAATAAATTTTCCCAGAATAAAAGCCTATAGGTACTGAACATTCAAGGCAAATAGAAAATGAGAAAGCTGTAGCAATTACACCATTTCTATTAGAGAAGAGAAGGCATTTTGAAGAATACAATAGACAGACATAAAACTAACAAGTCAGCATTTGCTCATACAAAGACACAGAACAAAGATAAAAGGGGCAGAAAAAGAAGCTACAATACCAATGCAGGGAGTAAGAGAGCTGGAATCAGAATAGATCAGAAATAGAATTAAAAGAAAATGTGAAGAAACCTTAGAATAAATGTTGAAAAGTAAGATAATTTCTGTAGTTAAGAAAACATTACACATAGCATGAAACCCCAATGAAGCATATTTCTAATCAGTTATTGGAAATATCTAGTCCAATGTTGGAATAGTTATGAAAATGTTTTTCCAGATGCCAATCAGTAAAGGACAAAAGCATGCTAGGAAACAATAGAATTACTTTGCTTCTTTTTTTGACATCAAAAGTATATTCGGCTTGGAATGTGGCTTAGTGGGAGAGTAATTTCCTGGCATGCATGAAGCCCTGGGTTCAATTCCTCAGAACCATGTAAACAGAAGAAGCAGGGCGTAGCGCCTAAGTCAAGTGGTAGACTGCTAGCCTTGAGCAAAAGAGTGCCCAAGCCCTGAGTTCAAGCCCCAGGACTGCCCCCCCCACCAAAAAAAAAGGTATATTATTTTTTTCTCAGTTTAGTTTAATGACAAGGAACTTTTAAAATAGATGAAGAGTATTCCAAACATTTCGTATAAGGATTGTATACATCAAATATTTCTGGCTTGAGTTTTAAATAATTATGTGGTTTCCCAGATCTGGAATGATCCTGCATATGTAAACAGCATCTAAAGTAATGATGAACATACCTAGAAAAAGGCTAGCCAAATTAAGATATGCTGTAGCTCTGTAGTTTCTGTTAGGCTCTTTTTTTTTTTTTTTTTTTTGGTGGTGGGGCTAGAACTCTGGGCCTGGGCGCTGTCCCAGTGAGTGATGATCTCTGGTTAAAGCCCAGATGATGTAACTGGTATGATTACCCCATTTCAATTCACTAAGATAAGCAATCACAGAGAATTCGAAGGGAATGGACTAAAAATCACATCCCCTGGTAAAAAGTATATTAAAGGAATTACAGTAATCTTTAATCCAGTACATTATTTGGTGGTTGATTAGGGAAAAAAATGTTCTATCTTATTGAAAGTCTGAAAATCTCTTCAGTCTACTACTACAAAAGGGAGGGAAGACATCATTTCAAGGTGAAAGAGGATTTTCTTCCCATAACTTTGAAAGTCATGCTATCTTCTGTTGTCTTATGCTATCCCCAAGAAGTCGGATGGAACATTTTCTTTCATACAATTTTATTTTCTTCACAAAGAAATAACCTTATCTTTATCCTCAATGTTTGTAAAGCTCAGCATATATCTATGTAAAAATACTGTATGTGAAAAATCAAAAGAAAATAGGTATTGGTTAAGGTATTCCATCATCTTTATTTCATTTTTATTTTTCCATATTTTTCTGAGATTCTTAGATTATGCCTCTTTTCATTGGCATCTATCTCTTACAGTTTTCTCCATACATAAAAAAGATGTTAATGTAGGTAATACTTATTGTAAGTAATAGTAATTGCATAGTAGCTTTTCAGTTGAGTTCACCTTTTTTCTTTGCTAATATATCTTTTACTTCCATGTTCTTAGGTTGACTCAGAAGACGGGCAAATATTGGTAGCCTATTCATAGTTAATTGTTGATAAATGTATTCTAACAGTTGGGTACAAAGGTGTTGTATCCTCAACAACTCTTTCCCTGGAGTTACATATTAGTTTAGGGTGCAGGGAGAAGAGAAGAATAAGCATAAAACTTGTCAATTCACAGGTTATAAAAGCAAGGTTATGGCACCATATGGTGTGTTCAAAGCAACTCTCTCAACTGGCAGAATAAGGATCTTTGCATCATTTATTGTGAAACGTCAATATATCCACTAGACGTGTGAGCTTTTCCTATCTGTTCTGTTCAGCTTTTACACATAGGAGGCATGTGTTTTGTATTGGTTTAGTTTAGTTTGCGAGGCACCTGACAGATAACTGTTCTGGAAACAGAAGTTTGGGGCAGGGATGGAATTATGCTCTGTCATTCTTCTTTACAGCTGCACTTCTAATCTAAATCCTTACAGACTTTGAAGACTAGAAGTCCTGAGTTTCTTTCCTCTGTTAAATGTTTACTGCTTCTAAAATACCTCACATGCTATGGAAGACAAACTACTGAGTGAATCTTTTATATTTACACGAAATTTTCAAACTACTGAGTGAATCTTTTATATTTACACGAAATTTTTTACTTACATTCAATTTAACATTGTTTTGCTATTGCATACCATACAACATTTTAAGAAATCATAGAGGATGATGTGATATAATAGAAGTGATCATTATATAATAATAGACTTGGAAAAGTAGGGCTCAATTCTGGAATAGCTTTTGTTCTAGGCCTTTTGTAACTGATTTTAGTATGATATTAAAAAGACTAAAAATAAAGAAATTCTTACCAATATTTTGACACCTCAATATTCATTTTGCCCATGTCTCAAAAAGGTAATAAAAGAGTTGCACAGACTAAAGTTAGTCCCTGCAGCACTGCATCAGAACAGACCACTTACATTGTATGTGGAGGGGGAAGAACACTGATGGGCCAGACCATCTCTATGTCACCGCTAGGTGACAAAACATAGAAACAGGATTGCCAATGGAATGAAAAGGAAACCTCTGAATATGGAGTCACAGTGTAAAGACTCTGCTGCCACAGAAAATTTCAAAAAGATTTTCTACTCTTCTATACAATTGCCAAGACAGACTATTGTTATTATATAAAATATTATTAATGTTTTATATGTTAATAAATATCTATAAAACAAAATAATGTAATGTTTCAGTATTTCAAATATTTTTAAACAAATCATTGATTACAATTCTGATGTAATTAAAATCTATAAAAGTAAAACTCCTATTGACATTTTATATCACATATGTTTATGTTTAATCCTGTTAAATAATACCTTGACATATTAGTTCTAGATATATTGCAGAAAACTTGAAAGGACAGATTAAAATCATAATTTTTTAATCAAAAGAGATCTGATTTCATTCTAA
Source organism: Megascapheus bottae (assembly GCF_031878675.1). NCBI lineage: Eukaryota > Metazoa > Chordata > Mammalia > Rodentia > Geomyidae > Megascapheus > Megascapheus bottae. The sequence continues at coordinate 44,664,250 of NC_143513.1, forward strand.
GGTTTTAAAAAACAATGAAATTTGGAAGGTACTCCATTGTAGTTTATATACATTTATTAAAGAAACATTTATTAGAATCTCATAAGTCATAGTCTGTCAAAATCTTTCATTGCTAAAACTCTATTTACTAGATATTTACATATCAGACAAAGGTCAAATGTGAACAGTTAACAGTGAGCATTATTGATGTGCTAAGTTCAAGCTTTAATTTCCCATTTGTACTAAAGTAGGACTCTTAATTTTTAAATAAAATATTTCAGTAAATAGCAGCATCAAAAACAGCAATTAAAAAATAGATCATGTATTTCAATGTATATGAGATGAAGTAAACAATTACAGATGAGAACTCACTACAATGAAGTAGCTAAAGGTTACAAAATTGATCATCCTAAATTTCTCCTCCATGTAAAGACAATCTAAACACTATGGATAAGTATTACAAGATCACGGAACAAACTAAAATTGAACTGTTCCTACTGGTTCATAAATCATCAATAATATTTTTCTGTCATAACAATAACTGGACTTCAGGGCCAGATGAGGTACTGCACCCATGTAATCCCAGATGCTCAGGAGGTAGACACAGGAGGGTGTGGATCAAAGCAAGGTAGGACAAAATTTTGCAAGGTCATATCCCCAAAACAAGACTGGTATGGTGGTGCATTTATAACCATGGGTTCTTGGGGAGACAGAAATAGGAGGATCACAATCCAAAGCCTTATAAGGCAAAAGTAGAGACCTACTGGGAACAAAAAGTAAACTAAGAGTAATAAGACCGGGGTCATGGTTCATGTGTTAAAACACTTTCCTAACAAAAATAATGCTTTGAATACAATCCCCAATATCAAAAGGAAGATCAAGTTATGATAAGTTTTAATCATTTAAAATTAAAATCTAAAATGTACTGCTCAGCTGAAATTATTTTCATGACACTGATTGTTTGCTGACAGGGTGATCAAAGCATTCTATAAGTTTGCAGGTAAGCTGACTCTGGAAACTAACTTTGTGGACAGTCTTTAACTTTCTGGTTTTGAAAGGAAGACTATCTAAAAACACAACCCTTTATATGGTGTTTCATTATAGTAGGCCCAAAAAGTCTAGTGAGGTTGTGTGGGCATGGATAGACTGAATACCTTGAAAGATACAGACAGAACCGGTTCCCAGGCAGCATCTCCTAGGACCATGATAATGATATCATGTAAATAGTACCTCCCCAAATGCCCCTTTCTAACAATCAATTTCCATTTCTCTTGGCAACACAGATAATACTGATGGAAACTTCAAACATAAATATCTTAGGATTTACCCAATAGCATTTATCCATTATTGTTACGAATGTCACTTCTCTTACTTTGTATAGTTAACTGTAAAAAAGCTGCAAAGAAAATGGCTTACTTTTATTTACATACTCGTTTATTCATGTAAACAAAATTTCATGAAAATATTCCTATGAGATAAAGCCAGGGGTTATCCAAAAGTCTTCTGATATTGAAATTACAAAGGTCTATGAAACTAAAGAAACTTTTTCACTATTCAGATGTTAGTATTCTTAACCAGGAATGTGGATTGCAGATAACATCCCAGCTACACAGGAGGCTGACAATGAGAGAATTGAAGCATCAGGCTAGCCTAGACCAAAAAAAAAAAAAAAAAAAAAAATGCAAGAACTCATCTCAACCCATGATGGCATGTACATGTTATCTTGGTGACAGTAGGAAATATAAATAGGATCACAGTCCATGCCAGCCAGAATGTAAAAGCAAATTTTTTTCTTAAAAATAACCAAAGGAAAAGGGGCTGGGAATGTAGTGAAAGCAGTAGGGTAATTACCTAGAATTACAAGGTTCAGCATTCAAACCCCATGTGCAAAAAAAAGGAGTTATTGTTTCTAATTTTATAACCTTAGACACATTAAGGTATAAAATATACTACATTTGATAGAAATAAGAAATAATTCTTAGAGGATTTAAGTGCATTCATGTCAAACCCAATGCTATTTCTGTACTTAAATGAATAAAGTATTTATGTATTCCAAAGTATTATCTTTCTGATAAATTTATTTTAAAAAAAGTGAATCTATGCTAAAGATCCTCCGATTGAAAAAATGGCAAGCAAAGAGAATGTATTAGTACAATACAGACCTGCCCACTTGTAGCATGTGGAGGTAGTCTGCCAAGGCAGGAATGCCTGGAATATCATGTGATTTTAGTGAGCTTGTAAAATTTACCTAACCTTCTATAAAACATCCCAGCTTCATAGGCTCATTATGAAAATTATTTAATTTCTATAAAGCAAAAAGACCAGTGCCTCCCATTGGGTAAAGACTTGATTAATTTTAATGAGAAATTTCATAATTCCAAGTTTCTCCTCCTACTTCCTTGCAAAAGGGGTATTCTAAGACCTTGCAAGATATTTATCATTATCCCTAGAATGAAAGCAGTATGGTTGCCCATAAAATTGGTACCAACTGCAATAAAGTACAGTGTCTCTAGTTAGTCCCTTTCAATAAAACAAAGTAGTATAGGTCTGACATAAAGCATGCATTTCTGGTTGAGTACTAGGCATGGCTGTTCCTTCCCTGTAGACTGTCAGAATGGTTTTCTTCTAGAAATAAATGCACTCATAAAATATCTAGATGATCAAGTGTGTGCGTGTGCGCGCACACACACACACACACACACACACACACACACACAAAATTCCAGGAAGATCTACAAAACAAAACAAAATTATTCTCACTTACCATAGCAAAGATATTAAATAAATAAGGGAGGCTAAAATCTAATTCCAGTGTCCCAAGTTGTAATAAGATCTGATTAATGGTATAGTTATGAAGCCATACAACTTGGGAACCCACTGGAAATGTAGTTACTTTATCATCAAGCATACTTGTCTATATGAGTTTAATCATGCTTGTCTCTATGAAGTTAATGAATTTCACACATTATGTGCCTCCATTCCTATTTGTTTTTCACTCCGCTACTTTTCCAGTTGTTGCCACACAGAAAGGCTACGTGGACATGTTCAGAACAGTTTCATCATTATACTGCCTTTTCCATGTACTAAAAAATAAGAAAATCAAGATATGATATCTCTCATTACTAATAATACCTCTCTGGCTGTTTGATAAATTAATAAGGTGATTGTTTTGAACTATATGTAAAGTTAGGACAAAATTACACAATGAACAAACATATAACAATTTGGGAAATTATTTAAATCCAGCAGATACATCACCAGTCTATGTAATATCCCACCCAGCATCTGTTGATAATATCAGTGTCTTGAATTCACAGCTGCCTTGATTAAGCAGATAATTGGTCTACAGAATTCATTACTTACCAGTGTCCCGGTAAAGAGAGTGACACCTGAAAATGACCAGATTAGTTCATGTTCTAGGGAAGTCTAGTCTTCTATAATTAACAATTACTAATGGACTTAGTTTCCTTTGTTTTGATTTGATTTTGAAGACAGTTAACCACTCAAGAGAGGGTCAAGATTGCAAATGTGTTTTCTGAAAAGGACTTTTCAATTCTAAATGTGTCTCTAAATACAGAAACCTGCTCTCCACAATGGATGGTACTTTATAGCTTCAAAATGTATTGAAATAGGGTACCAAGACATGTGAAAGGGTATCAATGTATGTGAATTAATGCACCTTCTATCTGGCAAATATCATGTAACCCTTTTATTAATTACAATAAATATTTTTAAAAAATGTATTGAAATAGTGGCTGAAACTCTGGTGAGTAAAGCAATACAGAAACTAATCACAGCAAAATCTCAATCTCTTTTCCCCTCTTTTATCCTCTCCCTTTCCTCACCCTCTTTCTCTCTATCCCTCTCTCTCATAGACCTGTTTGGGTAAAGACTAACTGACTTCCCATTACTGACTTCCAAAGGCTCATCTAAGTAGGAATTTAAAAATCATTCTCACATTTGACAGCCAATTACCTCATAGGTAGTTTAAGAAAGAATCAATTGTTACTGCAATCTTACAAACAGATATTAGTAATAACATACAGATATGATCTTGTATGCCAAAACCAACTGAAAGGTAATGGCTGATCGATTCAATAGATTGTGATGACAACTCTTGACTTGATGTTCAAAAATCATACAATGACTGACATGCACTGATAAGGAGAGGAGATTCTTATCACAGCATTTGAGCAGTATATTTTTAATGCATTCCTGGGTTTCTTCCATGAACTTGCAAGCTTTTAACACTAAGGATGACTTTATTTTTAAAAAATCATCTAGTTTAATTATCTAAAGCAAGGAGACATTTTTACCAACTTGGCTTTTTTTTGCTTAATATTTATTCATTCAAAAGATTTTGATTAAGCACACAGTTTTTGACAGACACTGGGGAGAAAGGCATCTTTTTATGCATTCATTTTTGTTGAAAGACTAGCAATTTTATCCAGCCTTTCTCATTCCAAACCCTTGCTGTCATCAGGTGATTTGCCAGTTGCTTCAAGGACCTCAGCCTTGGATTGCTGCTTGGTTATTTGGACATTTGCTACCAGGCTTCCTCTTCTCTTCTGAGTCTAAATCCTTAACATAAACATGTAAGCCTTCTGAGATCACCTTCTCTTTCTTATTGTAGGAAATCACTCTGTGAATTTCCCTTCAGTCACTTCCTTTATCAACTTCTCTCTTTCTGGATCACAATGAACGACACAAATTAGTCTCTGACAAATTTCTACCAAGATTTTTACTTTATACTTCCATTTTCTTGCTTTTTCCCCATTGAATCTACTTCATTTAACTTGTTTTTTTTTTTTTTTTTTTTTTTTGGCGGTCCTGGGCTTGAGCTCTGGGCCTAAGCACTGTCCTTGGACTTTCTCAAGACTAGAGCTCTACCACTTGAGCCACAGCACCATTTCTGGCTTTATCTATGGATACGTGGTACCAAGGACTTGAACCGGGGTCTTCGTGCCTGCTAGGCAAGCACTCTACCACTAGGCCAAACTCCCAGCCCTTCACTTGACTTTTTGTCCTTACCATTCTATCAAAACAGCTCTTAATTATGTCAACACCCTTTGACATAGCTGAACTCTCTCTCCTTACAATATGTGTGCCATTTGGTTTCTGAAATGGGATACTTGAATTCTTCCTCTGTCTCACTGCTGTGCTTAGCTCAATTTCTACTGCTGATTTTTTTACCCTTGTCCCCAACATATTATCATAATTTTTTTTTGCCAGTTGCGGTACTTGAACTCTGGGACTGGGCGTTATTCTTGAGCTCTTCAGTTCAAGGCTACCGCCCAACCCTTAAGCCACAGTGCCACTTCTGGTTTTCTGGTGATTAATAGTCTCACGAACTTTTTAGTGCCCAGGCTGGCTTTGAACCAAATTCCTCAGATTTCAGCCGACTGAGTAGCTAGGATTACATGCATGAGCCACTGTGCCCAGCTTATTATCATAATTCTGCAGAACTCAGATCTCATACTTCTCTTCATCCAAACTTACTCCCTGATTTCAGGGTCAGATGTTCTTATAAATATTATATATGAATATACGCATGGGCACACATACATAGATGGACACATGTATGTATATATACATATATTCCAAACATGTATCCCTAAATATCAAATTCATATATCCAACTGACTACCTGCTATAACCACTGCAATGTGTCATATACATGTGAAACTACATTTCTCAAGCAGCAGGCCTGATTCTGTCTTACCTGATTCTGTTTTCTCAATGTTACTAATTACAGTTAATCTTTATTTTCCCCAATTAAAACATTAAAATAATAGTGTCTTCTCATTATCTCTCTCATTCACACATGATTTTGGGGAAAAAAATCTAAGCTCCCCCTTGAAAAATCTATCCAGCATTCATCTACTTCTCACTGCTTCCTCCAGTATTGGTCTAAATTACAATCACTTTTTTTTTTTTTTTTGCAGCACTGCTATAGCTTTAAATCTTTTCTCATACATTATCTTTTCCCCTTCTCTGCTCTTCTCAGCATGAGATCAGGGCAAACTTTACAATGGCAGATTGGTCTCTTCTTTTTGTACCCACCCTAATTTTCCCATAAAGCCCTGCAAAGTAAGACTTGATCTCAATACCTCCAAGGTCATCTTTTCTATATCGTCTCATGTGTTCTATTGTTTACTCACTGTCTATTGCAATTCTCTGAGCATATCAAGAATACAACTATCTCAGGGACTTCAAGGTCTCTTCAATATCATGGTTCTTTCATATATCTGTGAGGCTTCTTTTATTTCTTTCAAGACTTTGATCAAATGTTACTAACAAGTATGTAACAAACATCCTTCTGAGGCTCTTAGAAACTTTTTTTTTTTTTTTGGCCAGTCCTGGGCTTGAGCTCAAGGCCTGAGCACTGTCCTTGGACTTTCTCAAGGCTAGAACTCTACCACTTGAGCCTCAGCACCACTTCCGGCTTTTTCAAACCCAGGTCTTCCTGAATGCTAGGCAAGCACTTTAACCACTAGGCCAAACTCCAGGCCTCTAAGAAACTTTTTATCCCTCCTAAACATTGTCTTTCTCCATAACATTCAAATACACACACACACACACACACACACACACACACACACACACACACACACACACACACAGTATTGCTGTCATTTTATTTTTCTAATTCTTACCCAACCCACAAACCAATGTGAGCATTGGGATGAAAGTCAGGCATGTTTCTCATTGTATTTACAAGGTGCAGGACGATGTATAACGATGTATAATACATACATAGCCAGCACGACCATTTGTTGCATGGGGAGGGAAGGAAGTAATCCTTTGAGGCCTGGCAAAGTAACAGTGGAAAGATACAATATTGGCCAGTCTTGGGTTATAAAGGATGAGTTCAAGGTTTCCGGACATTCTAAGTAAAAGCTGCTATATATACTGATCTTCCGTCAGTCTGGGTAATCTCAGTGGATAGTAATTCAAAGCTATCCCCTCACACGATCTGACACTAGTTGTTCTAATATCTAAATTTCTGTGGTATGCTTTAGCATTTGCTTCATTATCAAATCACATTTTTCTTGTTGTTTTTTTAAAATAATTGATAGGCATTTATTTATCTACTGTTTCGTGCTTGCTGTAACAACTCTCCAATATACATTCTTTTTAAAAACAATTTTATAGTTTGGTATCTATCTACCTTTATGGGTCTGTTTAGGCAAAATTTTTCACACAGTAATTTCATTATGTCACACTATGTCTTTAGACAAAATGGGTGTTCTTACTTGATTAAGAGCTACAATTATGAGGGGCCGGGAGTTTGGCCTAGTGGTTAAAGTGCTTGCCTAGCATGCATGAAGAGCCCGGGTTCGATTCCTCGGTACCACATACATAGAAAAAAGCCAGAAGTGGTGCTGAGGCTCAAGTGGTAGAGCTCTAGCCTTGAGAAATCCAAGGACAGTGCTCAGGCCCTGAGCTCAAGCCCAGGACTGGCAAAAAAAAAAAAGAGCTACAATTATGAATTTAATTAGCAAGTAAATCAGTAACAATTCAAATTAATAGTAGATTCAATGCAGAACATACATGTTTATATTATACGCATATAAATCTTAGCCTACTTTTAGCTGTAGAACGATCTTAATAATTTTCCTGATTGTAAATTGCAAATGCAGAAATTATATGTAGTTCAATTTACTAAAATAATATTCACATGTCTTAGGCCCTTTAGCATATCATATGGAATATGGAATAAAACACAGGTACATTAAAGCATCCTAAAATGTGTGTATGTGTGTGGGGGGTGTGTGTGAGAGGAGTTAAAATGTAAACACAGGTTCTCAGATCATTCTTTTCACACAAATTTGGTGTTTTATTACTTGAGAAATGCCTTCAATTACAGCTTTTTTATTGATTTATTAGAAGCTTACAGATTTAGTGGCCCAAGCTGATTTCAAATCTTGATTTTCAGATCTCAGCCTATTACATAGCTAGGATTACAGGAGGAACCACTGGTACCTGGTTCCTAAAGAACCTGACATAATGAAATCCTACATGTCAAATGTAGCTTTAACTGTACTATATTTTTCATCTCTGTTTCTTGTCTCTAAACGACTAAAAAGTGGAAGTTGATTATTGGTAACATTATTCACACAGTGCAAAGCTCCCCGTCCCTGCCCCAAGCCTCTCCCACCTTTTCATGCCAGCCCTGAACACCTATTTAAGTTTATAGAACATCTTACATGCAAAAACAAATGTTGTGGTTTTTTAAGAGAACTCTAAAAGCATGAAAGAGAAATTAAACAAAGGCTCTAAACATTATTTGTGTTCTGTAACAGTGCTGCAAGGCAACATTTTTATTTTTAAATGTATGTCCTTATTTACTCAGGAAATTAAGAAATGAGCCCTCCCTGTCGGTGTCCCTCTTACTAAAACAACCTAGCCACTGGCTGATTTACAACTTAGTCCTAATTGAATAGTTACAGTTTTAACTTTATCAGCATATCTACAGGCTCCATAGATAAATATTCCAAGCATTTCCCATAGATTTTACAAGCAAAGTAAAGAGTCTTACAGCCAGTAAGATTATGTTGAATATGTGGCTATTACTTTCATTTTTCTTTCTTTTTTCTCTCTCCTTTTTCTTTAAGTATATTTAATTTCTGATATGCATTTTCATGACTGGCTACATAAAATATAAATGTTCATTAACAACTAAGACAAGGTTTTGGAGAAGACAGTCTTTAGTAATGTAACTGAGATTTCAATTTAATAACTATATGATGCTAAATAATAACACTATGCTTAATCATTTTAATGAGTTCCTCTAGTTACATAATAGTATATATATATATATATACACTTAGATGGCTTCAGAGTACATAAAAATGAACAGAGAGCAAATCTCTCAGATAAAAAGGAGCAAAATTGGTTCCTCATATTAAAAAGTGAGATTTTAATAATTTGATCCAATAACGTGCTTATCTTGAAAGATTCTTACTACAGTATTTTATGAAATTTTAGAGCTGGAAAAGAGAATACAATTACAGATCAGGCCGCTGTTTTTATATAGGAGGAATAGACATATGAATCTTCGGTGGATTCCCGAGGGTCCTAAAGCCAACTGGGTCTTCAATTTGGGTACAATGAAGAAATTAGATAATTGAAGCTTATCCTAATGAAAGGGGTGAATTTAGTAAGCATAAAAGAGATTTGCAAGCATAAGCTGTATTTTCTTCAGAGAAAGGAGATCAGAACCCAAGATTATAAACAGCAGTTTCAACGAAGGTAAGTATGAAAAATAACTGGAAGTTGATTTTTTTTCTGCTAGTCCTTGAGCCCTGTTCTTGGACTTTGTCAAGACTAGAGCTCTACCACTTGAGCCTCAGCACCACTTCCGGATTTTTTCTATGTCTGTGGTACTGAGGAATGGAACCCGGGTCTTCGTGCATGCTAGGCAAGCACTCTACCACTAGGCCAAACTCCCAGCTGGAAGTTGATTCTTTAATGAGGCTAAGAAATCTACCAAAATTAAGGTCCAACCCAGGTGTTCCAAGTGTCCCTAGCATGAGACGAATCGGGTACCCTATGAAAACAGAGGACAGAACTGCTCCAGAGACCAGCAGATGAGAGTGATGAGCAGGAAAGGGTTACAGAAGTGAATAGCACTGGTGAGTGAGTAGAGGTGTGTGTTGGTGATTACTTAAAGAAATAAAACCATGTTCAAAGACATGGTTCTGGTGATAGTGGAGCAAGAAAATAGTGCAATGGCTTAATCGTGTTGTTATTGAGAATTCATTTCAAATGGCCTTACATTTGCTGAAAGCAGTATTCATTAATATTTGATTTAGTAACACTCCTAACTAACTGTTGGCCAGACTGTTTACCTAGAAATATTGTTCTTGCCCTTTTCAAAATCACATGTATCCAATATGGTTAAGTATTTTTTTGTGTGATTTCATGAAAAAAAAATACACATTGCTATGTCTGTGGTATAGGCATTAGTTCAGAACTCTCAGGACATTCCACTTCTTGAAATGCTACATTTCCCTCTGGGCCTTCACAATCAGGGAACTGGGACTTGAGCCCACTTTTCAAGAGACATTTCCAGTTATACGTTGGGAAGCAAAAGAAGAAATATGCCCATTCTTGGACCCCTGTTTTCATTGAACAAGGTAAGTATTTACTGAGAAGCAGAAAAAGTCAAAGGGGGAAAGAATTCTATGAGATAAAGCTGAAAGGTAATGTACATCAAAAGTAAAGAAATAAAGGAAATTTCTATTGTTACTTCAGTTAAAATGTGATCTTGTTCATTTTTATATGCACCATTTCTGATGAGTTGCCCAAGCATGAATTTTCAGAGTAAACAAAACAAGTGTTTCCATTATGATTTTGAATGTATATTCTTTCTTTAAGAAACCTTAGCACCTCACAAGTTATGGCAATTACCTTTCAAAGCACCTCACTCCAGTAGAGATAGTACTTCAGAATAATGTCGTTAATAAAAAGAAATATATATTTCAAATAGACAATTAAATAAAATGCATTCATTTCCTGAACTCTCATTTATTTTTTTAGTTTACAATGAAGAACCTAAGTTTTAAAGGCAAAAAAATATAGACTTGGAGACAAAGATTGTCTAGATTACATACATGATAGATCCTCTAGAGTTTTTGGTAAAGTTAAGGTGGCTACGTAGATGACTTTGTCTAACCCCTTAAGCTTACTGATTAATGTGTGAAGATCTACCCTTTATATTGCACAGAAAGAATTGGGAGACTGATTCACTGTATTCCTTTCTTCAGAACTTGCTCAAGCTTCCTTGAGAGGATGAAAACAGTAAGGTTGTTGTAAGAAATCTTTCAATTAGGAAGAGGAAAAGGATTCCATATTGCTTCTATGCCCTGAAGCTTTCATTCATTCAATGCACTTTCATTACACACCTAATGTATCACCCGTCGGCTTTAGTACTAGGGCCTCATTAGTGAACTGAACTACCATTATTCCCAACCTTTAGACCTTCACAATCCACTAAAGGAAGCAGATAAGTAGAGAAGTGATTAGAAGATGTTGAGGCTAAAGCTACAAGAGAGACAAGCAAAAGGGGCAGATGAGGTTGTTGTGGAAACATGTGCCTGAAGTAGCCTTGGGAGCCAGGAAGGGTAATTTGTTCAATGTTAGTCCCAAGAGGAATAGAGACTTATATAAGGGTTATGTAAAACAAGAAGTCATACTTCAGAATGGAAGTAGTTAAGTCAATGCAAATGGATCAATGAAAAGGCTGTGGCAACACTCAAAGCCCAACAAGTGTTGGCACACAGGCAATCAGCAGCAAGGAAAAGAGAACTAGATTGAAGTTTTGAAGGTAAAACTAAAAGAATAAAATGATAGGAAGACTGGGATATGGAGACTGGGGGAAGCTATTCAGGTTTCTGTTTTAGTAAATGAATAAACAGAAGAAGAAACAGTGTAGAACCACAGAGGCCAGGGTTCAAGAGGAATCTACGCAGGTAGATCAATCCAAACTCGAGAGAGACACTCACAGGGACAACACCAATCTGTATTACTGTGAAGTACCATGAGTCTGGTGGTTTAGCATCCTTACACAGTGAAATCTTAACTGAATCTTTTATTCAAGATTTGTTTTTCTGTGGTCTCAATGGATTAAGCATACACTACTTAAATTTCTTACTTTTCTTTTTATAGCAAATGTGAGTCACTTTCTTGTATAGCATGTATGCTATCAAGAAAATTCATCAAAAGACAAACATGTAAAAAGTTTTGTCAAATAAGGAGGTCTTTGACTAAAAACAAAGGAAAACTGCACATATTTCGAGTTTTCCTTGAGTCATATATTTATAACAAAATGTCATTACTTAGCTGGCAATTACCACTCAGAACAGTAGGCAAACACATAATCAGACATAAGGACAGATTCTGTTTGAAAGGCAAATACAACTTTTGGATCAATTGTTGTTTAAATTATTAAACTTTGATATAACCAGAAGTCAACTATGTGTATTTTGTACCAAATTTTTAGAATGAGTTGTTTAATATGATACCAAAAACATGCATAAACAAAATAAAAATAACAAAAAAGACTATCAAAGATTAAGTTTTTTCTCACTAAAAGATATAATGGGGGCCAGGAGTTTGGCCTAGCGGTAGAGTGCTTGATAAACATGCATGAAGACCCAGGTTCGATTCCTCCATACTACACATGTACACAAAACTGGAAGTGGTGCTGTAGCTGAAGTGATAGAGCATTAGCCTTGAGAAAGCCCGAGGACATTACTCAGGGTCTGAGTTCAAGCCCCAGGACTGGCAAAAAAAAAATATAATGAAAATAACAAATGGTACCCTATTGAAATAAAATATATCTGTAAATCATATACCTGGCAAGGTAATGACATCCAAAATACTTTTAAAAAATAAAAGCTTCTAAAGTGCAAGAACATTTTTTAAAAAATCAACTGACTAGATTTATAGAATACACAAAGGACTTGAATAGGCATTTATCCAAAAATATACAAATAAGCAGTAAACATGTAAAAAGTTATTCAGCACCACAATGAAGAGGAGGAGGGTAGGTCAAAACCACAAATACCTTCAGACCTACTCATGAGGATATCTACTAAAAATATATTTTATTTATTTAAATTTAAATATATATGTAAATATATTTTCACATATGCTGTTGTTGAAAGTGTGGAGAGATTAGAACCCTGGTACAGTATTGGTGGGACTGTAAGCAGTATAGCTGATATGGAAAGCAGTGTGAGATATTCTTCAGCAATTAAAGATAGAATTATCAGATAATCCAGCAACCATACCTCTGGATATAATTTTTAACAGTCAGGGGAAGAAGCATGGCTCCAAAGTAGAGCCTAGCAAAAGTGAGACTCTTGAGTTCAAACCCAAGGGAGACAAAAAACAAGAACAAACAAGTTCTCAAAGAGATAAACAAGTTCTCAAAGTGATATTTATTCCTATTGTTGGCAGCTGTAGTATTCCCAATAGTTAAAAGCTGGAAGCAATTCAAATATACATCATCACTAAATGAATGTACAAATGGATGTGATAATGTACATCTAATAGAATATGATTCAGCCTTTAAAAGAAGGTTTATCCTATAGAAACAAAAGCCATATAATGAGTGATTGTTGTCCTTAATGTACTATGTTATCTCTCATCTCTTTTACTGTCCCTTGGTTATCTTATATTGTTACAGTATTTCACCTTGTTATCTGATATATTGTATATATGCTTATTTGGTTATTTGAAATAGGATAGGGAAGGGGGGAAATCAAGGTGAGGGGTGGGGGTAGGGGGAAGGAAATGGGGACCAAGACATGAGAAAGGGTATCAAATGTCTGTGAAGTAATGCACTTTCTATATGGTGAATATAATGTAACCCTTCTATTAATTACAATAAAAACATAGAAAAAAAAGGTTTATCCTAGGACTGTAGTGATGTTTCAGCAGTAGTGCACAAGCAAGCTCAAGACCATAAGTTAAAACACCAGTACCATGCACATACAAAAGTGGTAATCGGGATTCTGGTGCCTCATGCCTGTAATCTTAGCTATTCAGGAGGCTCAGATCTGAGGTTCCAAGCCAGTCAGTCTGGCACAAAAGACAGTGAGACCCTTATCTCCAATTAATCACCAGAAAACCCAAGCACCATGACACACACACACACACACACACACACACACACACACACACACACACAAAGGTGGTATACCTTATCACATTCTAAATATAAATGGATTTTTAAGGAATTAGACTAGGAAAAATAAGTCATAAAAAGACAGATACTCTATGGTCCATTTATGAGACATCTAAAGCAGTGAAAACTATACAAACAAAAAATAAATTAAGGTTACCAGATGCTAGAAAAAGTTGTGGTTTAATGGATATGGACTATTAATTTTCAGTATGAAAAAGTTTTCACTAGGCTATCCATATACTTAAAACTACTGAAAACTACACTTACTGATTATGAGAGTACATTTTACATTACATGCTTTTGTTTTCTTGGGTTTTTTGCTTCTTTGATTTTGTTTTGTTCTTTTTGTGGGACTTGAACTCTGGGCCTGGGCATTTTCCCTATGCTCTTCAGCTCAAGGCTACTGCCCTACTCCTTGAGCCACAGCATCACTTCCACTTTTCTGGTGGTTAATTGGAAATAAGACTCACATGAACTAGTGTTCGGGCTGGCTGGCTTTGAACAGAGATCCTCAGATCTTCTCAGCCTTCTGAGTAGCTAGAATTACAGGTATGAGCCACCACACCTGCCTTGTTACATGCTTCTCTTATAATGTACAAATCTATTTATATGAAATTCCAGAATCGACAAACCACAGAAACAGAAAGTAGATTCATTGTCTAAGGGATGAGAAATTGGAGGTAAATAGGAAATGATTGCAAATGGGTACAGAGTTTCTTCTAAAAGATGATAATGTTGCAGAATTAAATTTTGTTAAGGATTGTATAATTTTGTGATATGAAGAAACACTGAATTGTATAATACTTTTAAAGAGGCTTTTGAATATCTAGTTATTGGTATTACATATATTATCCTTTTATGTAGCTTCTCTCACAAAGATTCTAAAGCAATTTCAAACCATCCAAGTAGTCTTCAAATACTAGGCAACATTATTAGTATTTCCTAAAGATTTCTTAATAATTATTTTCTTTAAGCCACTGCATTCAACTCCCTAGAAATCCAAAGGCAACAAATGCTGTACCAATAATGTTATGCAAAGAACAATGGCATAATGCCAGAGAATTTCAAGGATAAAAATATGAAATTCCCTTGCCTGTGATTTAATGTGCATTGCAAAAGCAGCTATATGGATCCTTCAGCTTGAATAAGATGTTTTGACATCTTATTGCAACATTTAAAATTAAAACTATTTCTCCAATGTGCACTCCAAGCCTTGCATTTCAGGTAGGTTAAATTCAGATGAGTTAGCATGAGCAGATTAGCTACACAAGTAATTAAAGGTTGCCTTCTTTCTTCCACAAACTTGAAAAAAAACCCTGCAATAATTTGTGTATGTTTCACAACCATATAGTGGGCTTTATGTTTGTTTGCTTCTTGTTGGGGATTGGGGATATTGTTTTTGTGCTGAACCCGGGGCTTGAACGAACTCAGGACTTGGACACTCTCTTTGAGCTTTCTTTACCCAGGACTGGGCTCTCTATCGCTTGAGCCACAGTTGCACTTTAGCTTTTTAGATAGTTAATTAGAGATTAGAATCCCATGGGTTTTTATTGTCCTGCCCAGGCTGACTTTGAACTATAATCCTCACATTTCAGCCTCCTCAGTAGCTAGGGTTATATGAACCATGAGCATAGTATTAAGACAACTGATTTTGAAGCAGTTTGGGTTTTTTTGCTTGATTTAAAAAAAAAAAAAGCAAAACAAAACAAAACAAAACAAAACCAATTGTTCCTCTAAACTAAACCACCACAGAATCAGTACAGTAATTAGTAAACTGGGCATTTATAAACACTCTAGTCCAGGTCAGGGAAGTTGCTTTACATTCTCTTCATCTTACTTCCCTTTCTTTTCCACTCCCCACTCAGTTTATTTCAATTTGTCTTTATCTTTGATGCAACATCTTCTTCACTATTTGTAAGGGGCAGAGGGAGTTTCTCTGCCTTTGGACACCAGGTCCTACTCAACCCCACTCCTCTGGCCAGGGCTCACTCAACTTTCTATAAGTCCACTGGAAGGCAGACTGACATACTAGGACCTAACAGAGAATAAAACCTACAGAAACAATGGGGGTGGGGGAGGAGAATGGACATCCACC
Organism: Megascapheus bottae; assembly: GCF_031878675.1. Taxonomy (NCBI): domain Eukaryota; kingdom Metazoa; phylum Chordata; class Mammalia; order Rodentia; family Geomyidae; genus Megascapheus; species Megascapheus bottae. The sequence goes on from NC_143513.1 coordinate 44,680,023, forward strand.
CATTGAGCAGAAAGACATCTCTCTTTACACAAAGATATCATTCTGAATTATACAATGGCTTGTTTTTCCAAAGCAACAAACATTCTTAACAATACCTTTTGAGAAAAAAATGTTATTCATCTTGAAAAATAAAACAACAGGTATATTTGGTCCATTTACACTCTAAGATGGAGTATCAATCATAAGCAAGTCACAGCTATTCTTAAACTGGCTTTGTTTGCTTGTCTAATTTCAATTCTAAGGCAGAATGATTATGCCACTATTATTTGAAATCAGGTTATTTCTCAGAAGAAGTAGGAACAAAATCTAATAATTTCTTATGAGTACATTATCCTAAAAGGTGGTGAGAGGAATTCCAGTGTTGCAGAGCCCCCTGGGTGTTCATTAAAGCCATCAAGGAGCATGGCATGACCCGGTATTAATGGAACACAGTGTGAGCAGCTCTGTGAAGCAAGTGTTGATACTGATTGCAAATTGTGCAAGATGATGTGTACAGGAATCCCGGGATTCTGCACTGAAGTAGCATGAAGTGGTTTATAAAAGGTAGAGCCCTGAAACACAAGACCGCTTGCCTTAAAGGAAAGGATCCTTTTCTCTTGGTCAGCTATGAATTTAATGCTGAGCTATTCAATGGTCAAGACTAATCAAGTAGGAACTATGGTAAGATAACTGCTTAATGACTTTGTATAAGTTCCATAAGTACTTCCTGCATATAGTTGTTTCTCATCTTACCATGGAGCTATGTTACAATAAAGAAATACAGTAAGATATCATAAACTAAAAATGCACATAATCTATCTAGCCAACCTAACTAGCATAGTTATTTCAGGCTGGGCACTGAGGCTCACAGCTACCTGCTACCTGGCATCATGATGTGCATTACCATTGAGAGAAATAAAACAAAAGATCAAATCTAAAGCACAATAGCACAATTTCCACTGAATATAAATTACGTTTGTGCTATCATAGATTTGAGAAATCTGAAGTTGAGTATGTTGGTGACATACTCAGAATATCTATTTTTTCTTATCAATAAAATAGTCTTGTTATTTGTTTGGCTGGATTTTTTTTTTGATTGTTGGTTTTTGTTTTTGTTTTGTTTTTTCTTTTATTGTACAGGTCCTGGGCTTGAACTCAAGGCCTGGATTCTGTAACTAAGCTTTTTTGCTCAAGGGTAGTGCTCTTCTAGTTGAGCCACAGCTCTAACTCCAGCTTTTCATAGTTAATTGCAGATAAGAGTTTTATGGACTCTCCTGCTCTGTTCACTTAGAACTCAGACTCAGAACTCAGACAGCTGAGTAGGTACAATTACATGTGTGAACCTGCTGGCACCCAGAATGTTTTTCTTAATCAGCTAACATAAAAATTTGTCTTTGGGGGTCAGGAGTTTGGCCTAGTGGTAGAGTACTTGCCTGGCATGCACAAAGACCCAGGTTCGATTCCTTGGTACCACATACATAGAAAAAAGCCAGAAATGGTGCTGTAGCTCAAGTGCTAGACTCTGGCCTTGAGAAAGCTCAAGGGCAGAGCTCAGGCCCTGAATTCAGGCCCAGGACTGGCAAAAAAAAAAAAAAAATGTCTTTGTTGGGCCCCAAAGTTTGACCTAGTGGTAAAGTGCTTGCCTAGCTTGCATGAAGACCGGGTTTGATTCCTCAGTGTTACATACACAGAAAAAGCCAGAAGTGGTGCTGTGTCTCAAATGGTAGGGTTCTAGCCTTAAGAAAACCCAAAGATAGGACCCAGGACTGGCAAAAAAAAAAAAATGCCTTTGTTGATTTTGCTGTGTGTGTGTGTGTGTGTGTGTGTGTGTGTGTGTGTGCGCGCACGCGTACACATACGTACATATATATTAAGTAGTTTTACAAAGGGATGTCAATTCAACAGTTTAAGAGCACAATGCATCTTGATCAATGTCACTTTTCCCTCATTCTTCCCTATCTACCTCAACCCCACCCATCCCCTCAAGTTACCCAGCTCCATTTTCAAAAATTTGTTTTCATTTCATTTGTTTGTTGTTGTTATTTGTATAACTATATGCACACTTATATCTGTAGGGAAGCATTCTACTACTTTGCCACACTTTCAGCCCTGTATCTCTGTCTTCAATGCATCATTTAAAAATTTTTATTTCACAAGGAAATTATTTTTAATATTTTCCTCTATATACAATGGTACCATTTTAGTAAATAAAATAGAATAAGTAAATAAAGTAAATGAGCAGGGTTAATTAGGTCCAACTGTGAAATGAGTTAGCAAACATGTTTACACTAGCTGGGTATAGTCAAGAACCAATGGAAAGCTGAGATTACTGTCATTCCATTCTGAGTACCTAGTGTATGTAATCAACCTTCAGTAGACATATTGAGTGAAGGCTAAAAGTAAATAAATCAACACTGTTTGAAGGTTGTATCTGGTGTCATAGAGAAGAAGGACGATGGAAGAGGGAAGAGAATGTGGGAAATGGTGGCTGCCCATTCTTAGCTGTCTGCTGCAGGCCCTTCTCAGTTTGCAAAGCTCCAGGGCCCGGGATCTGCACCCTCGCCATGCTCTCACTGAGTTCAGGAAGTAGGGCAAGGGGCAGGGAGAACAAAGAGGGAAGTTAGAAATCAGAGAGGGCTTGCCAGCAGGGAAGCTTCAATGGTGAGTCACACCCCATCCCCTGCAGCATGGGGTGGGGGGCGGGGGTGAGTGAGGTACCCAGGAAGAGGGTGGAGGGGGAGAGGGGGTAGGCAGGTTGTCTCCACCTACTTTTCAAAGACCCAAGAAGTCAAACTGAAAGAAAAAAAGGATTTAGCCTCTTCTTAACACAGGGTCTTCTCTCTTCCTTTGAACACGACTTTAAAAAAGAAAAGGCAGGGTTGAAAGGGAACACAAAGTAAAGTCAGAAGCATTCCTAGAGAGTTAAAACACATTGGGAGAGCTCCCATGAATCAGCAGTCAGTACAGTTTGGAAGGGACCCACTCAGAGGGGGTTTCTGGAGTCTGGTCTGATGCCACTGTTAACTATCCCAGAACTGCTGAAAGAACAGAGATGGAGAGGAAAATGGAATTGCCTGCTTCCTTGTGCTTGGTTCATACTCTCACTTCTTTACCAGGAGGTTGCCAAATATGTCCAAGTCATTCATTATCTACATGAGGCCTCTACTGGGAACTACTCACCACCAGGGAAGGGCTTCCTCTAAGCCCTGAATGTTGGGGAGGAGGGGCAGACCACTCCCTTACTCAGTGGACATGGTCATCCTGTCCCAGGGAAGGAACACACACACACACACACACACACACACACACACACACACACACACACATCATAATCATATCAAATTGACACACTATGTGTTACATATTTATCAGTCTCTTAGATGACTATAAATGAATAATCAGCAGAAATCGTATTTCTGATTTCTTTGAATTCCTAGTTTGACTGCTAGAGCACTTTAAGCAGAGCAGGCTCTGTTTAAACATACACACATGTGTGCACACACTTTACACACGTACATGACTTCACACACAACTTTACACACAACTTTTGAAGAGGAAATCTATATTTCCATACAGCACTGAGATACACTACTGTACATGAACTTTCAGAAAAAAAAATCAACTTTGGGGCTGGAAGTGTGGCCTAGTGGTAGAGTGCTTGCCTAGCATGCACAAAGACCAGGGTTCGATTCCTTGGTACTACACACATAGAAAAAAGCCGGAAGTGGTGCTGAGGCTTGAGTGGTAGATCTCTGGCCTTGAGAAAGTCCAAGGACAGTGCTCAAGCCCTGAGCTCAAGCCCAAGACTGACAAAAAAAAAAAAATCAACTTTGTATTTGGCATAAATGTTGACATTTTGCCATATATTCCAAATATTAAAAAGTGAAAGTATATACAGCTTGGTCAAAGAAAAGGAAAATTTTAATTTTAATTTCCAACATTAAATATAAGATGACAGAAAGTTTTAAGTGTTTTTATGAAGGTTCTGTTTCATAAAGAAATGTTGATTAAAACAAATAATGGGAAGGAGAGAAAAGAAGCAGTTTTGGCTTTAACAACTGATATAATTAAAATGACTTCTGAAGGGAGCTAAAAAAGAATATCATGAGCCAGGGACAAAGGTCCACCCCCCCACCTTTTTTTTTTTTTGCCAGTCCTGGTCCTTGAGCTCAGAGCCTGAGCACTGTCCTTGGGCTTTCTCAAAGCTAGAGCTCTACCACTTGAGCCTCAGTACCACTTCCCGCTTTTTTCTATATATGTGCTACCAAGGAATCGAACCCAGGTCTTTGTGCATGCTAGGCAAGCACTCTACCACTAGGCCAAACTCCCGGACCCCAGAGGGCCGCCTCTTATAATCTTAGTTATTCAGGAGGATTATGGCTTGAGTTCACAAGGCCTCATCTCAATCAATAAAAGCTGAGTGTGGTGGCAAGGCTGGTCAACAAAACTACATGGAAATATGACTAACTAGAAGATTATGATTCTGGCCAACCTTGGGGCATACACATGGGACAATAACCAGAAAATAACTAAAAGTAAAAAGCGCTGAGAGCACAGATCAAGGAATATGACACTTGCCTAACAAGCAGAAGGTTGTAAGTTCATACCACAGAATTCCTACCCCTCAAAGTATATTTTGAGATATTGCCAAGATTTCCATTCATTGTGAGAAATATATGACAACTTGAAGTAACTACAGTTGAATTAACTCCTCATTTGACCTTAATTTTCCAAATAGACAAGTGCAAAGGTAGAAACTAGGCAGTAATTCATGAATCAATTAGCAACTACCACGTGACTCAGAATGATACTGCTCAGTATAGATAGCAGACTGGTTATATACCATCATTTAAACAACAGGAAACAACAACAAAAATACGTTTAAATTATAGATTAGCAATTTACTCAGGGGAATGAAATAATTTTCATGATTTAATCTACCTTCCTTTCTTCTCATTTCCTTCTTTTCATTTCCTTTCTTATTTAGCAAGTATTTATTTTTTATAAGCCTCAGAAAATCCCATTTGAAGGCAGTCATGATATGAATAATAAATATTATTCATAACTTGATTTTCCTTACTTACCCTAATCGATAACAGCATTTCTTTAATAGAATGATCTGTGCTGATGATTAGTCTCTTTTTCCAAGTGTACTAAACCTATTCTTGTTCTGCCAAAACATCCCTATCTGAAATAAGAGCCATTTCCACCTAAATGGAGACAAGTCATGACCTTAGCTATAGAAATTCCTAAAGAGACTATGAAGAAAAAAGTGAGTGAGAATGTAGTCTAAAATCCAACATACAGTCTACAGAAATACGAGGGAGGGTGGTTTGGGAGGGTGGATGAGAATGCTGAAAGAGGTGACATTGATCAAGATACACTCTGTTCATAAAATGCTTTTTGAATGGCAACTCTTTTGTGCAACTACTTAAAGATAATACAAATATTTTAAAGACTATGGTAATATGGGTAGAGATAAGTTGGCTATAAAAGAAATAAAGTAGTAGGGCATGGTGGCTCACACCAGTAATCCTAGCTATTCAGGAGGCTGAGATCTGAGGTTCAAAGCCTGCCCGATCACTAAAGACCATAAGTCTCTTATTTCTAATTAACCACTAGAAAACTGGAAGTGGTGTTGTGGCTCAAGAGGTGGGGCAGTGGCCTTGAGCTGAAATGCTCAGGGACAAGTCCAGGCCTAAAGATCAAGCTGAAAGAAAAGAGAGAGAGAGAGAGAGAGGGGGGAGGGGAGACAGAGAGAGATCTCTGGTAATATAATTTCAAGATCTGATTATCAGCATTAGGACTGAAGGAAGGAAGGCAGAAAGGAAGGAAGGAAGGATGGGAGGGAGGGAGACAGAGGGATGGAGGGAGACAGAGAAGGGAGGGAATGGGGAAGGGAGGAAGGAAGGGAGAGAGGGAGAAAACAAGCATGTAAGCAAGCAGAATTTAAATTAAAAGCTTAGTTTATGATGTCATGTTTTTCCAAAGGACTCAATGTCAAGAGTCAGTGCAAATATTATCTTCATCCTGGGAATGAGAGGATAAAGATGACAGGTGGAACTACTGGAAGCGAGCAAGACTTTAGTCTTATTCAGACATTCTGATACAGCCTGCCCCTATAAGAAGTTTAGTGAACAGTGAATATTATTATGGTACCTTGTGAGAGTTGGAGTTTAAAAAAAAATTAAGAGAGCAAAAGACTGGTTTTCTCTTAGTAGGATAGTTCTTCTCAAGGATACTCTATATCCTATAGCTCCGGGATTATAAACAGAGGCACAAAGGTCACCACTTCATGCCATAATGTCCAATTACTGTGTCACTTCATCTGCTGATTTTGTTTCCCAACTCTCCACATAACAGACATCTGATGGCCTTTAAAAAAACATCCTAGAACTCTGATCAGAAATAAATATCATTCATTTTTAATGCCGACCTTTCTTTCTTTTTATTAATGGGAATGTGTTACAAAATTGAATGAGGAAGACAGCAAATAACAAAGCCGACACAACTCATTTTTCAGCTATGAAACCGGTGCAATATAAAATCACCCATGCAGTTCTCTACCAACTGCTCCGCCTTCAATAGAAGGAAGTCATACATAATGTAGCAAGCAGGTGTTGGCAGGGTGACATGGCCACAGAAGATGGGGAGAATCTACCGCTGTGAACATGGGGATGTGAGGTGTGAAGCAGGGCCTGAGGAGATTTCACATTTCCCTCAATTGTGTCTTGAAGGTAGGGTGTGTTTTTGCTTAACACCTGCAGCAATGGAAAGACTTGCTGGAAATAAGCTTGTGATTTCTCACATGTTCAGTTTAAACATACCCCAAATAACAGCATTTCTTTATTAAGTTGATACTTCCGTATTCAAATGCTCCACAGCCTTGGTGAACATATATAAATATCATTTAAATTATCACAGCTTATAAAGCCCCTTTTTGAAATAAATACAAATTGATATACACATTAAGATGATGATTTTTAAGCCAATGGATGTTGCGGTTGGAATAATCACCCTTGGAATAATGTATTTTGATGGCCCTAGCAGTCCATGAGTGCATTCAGATTTCCAAAGGTTAAGGAGAACCTAGAGAGATGGATAAACAGACCAGAACATTACCCAAATGTAGTTTCATGACACAAACAAGAAAAAGTTAGAACCTATAAATGATTTGTAGAGAATCATTTAAAACACATCAATGAGTAAATACAAAGTACTGGTGATGTGGTGTCTATCATTAAACTATGAGAAAACAATTTATTTTCTGTGGAAAATAAAAAACAAAGGTTGTACCAAAAACAAGTACAATTCTGGGTCAATATTTCAGAATGGTATCACACATCCATATAAGAAATGTTGTGTTAAGCTAGAATTGATATGTAACAAACAACATAAACTTTAAGCTTATGACAGGATATATTTTGACACATGTATACACTTGGGAAACTATGATAACAATAAAGATCATACAAACAATTCCATCACTCACAAAAGCTTCTTCGAACCTGTTGATTATCATTCCTTCCAACCTCAAACCTTTCTAATGCCTTATTACTGTATATTAGTTTGCATCTGATAAACTTTTATCTTTTGTTTTTGCTTTTGTTTTGCTAGTCCTGGGGCTTGAATTCAGGGCCTGGGCCCTGACTTTGGGTTTTTCTCATAGCTAGAGCCCTGCCCCTTGAGACACAGCACCACTTCTGGCTTTTTCTATGTATGTGGTACCAAGGAATCAAACCCAGGGCTTCATGTATGCTAGGTAAGCATTCTACCACTAGGACAAACTTCCTGCCCTGTTTTATTTTTTGTTACAAAATTTTATTAACATAGAATTATAGAATTCTGTGCCCTGCTGATATATTGACTTTGGTAACGTAGCTTCGATGTTTTACTTTGTAAAAAATATCCGCCAAATTTACCCAACCATCCAGAAACAAGGGCATACTAAATCTACTAGCACAATGTTCATTGCAGCACTATTCACCATAGCAAAGATATGGAACCAACCTAGATGTCCCTCAGTTGATGAGTGGATCAACAAGTTGTGGTATTTGTACACAATGGAATTCTATGCGGCTGTCAGAAAGAATGACATCGCCCCATTTGTTAGGAAATGGAAAGACTTAGAAAAAATCATATTAAGTGAAGTAAGCCAGACTCAAAGGAACTTAGGCTCAGTGGTTTCCCTCATTTGTCAAAATCTACTAGCAGAGATCTGCAATAGAGCAAAATCTTGATACATAAGGCCATATAGTATGAAGCTAATTGAAAGGACCTCCAGGATATCGAAACAAAAGCCTTAATGTCCTTAATGTACTATGTTGTCTCTCATCTCCTTTGCTGTCCCTTGGTTATCTCATATTGTTATAGTATCTCACTTTGTTATCTGATATATTGAATTTATTTGTATTTGGTTATTTGAAATTTGATAGGGAGGGGGGGAAAACCAAGACGGGTGTGGGGGGGGTGTGTGGGGGGAAATGGGTACCAAGACATGTGAAAGGGTATCAATGTACGTGAATTAATGCACCTTCTATCTGGCAAATATCATGTAACCCTTTTACTAATTACAATAAAAAAATGCAAAAAAAAATATCCGCCAAGATTTGACACTGAATAAACTCCATCCTAGTCCTTTCTGGTTAATATATATATTTATATATATTTATATATTATTGATTATTAGAAGTTTATCCCCAAAATATGTCTATATCTGAATTCCTAGAGCTTAGGAATATTGCCTTATGTGTAAAAAGGGTGATTTCAGATGAAGGATACTGAGATTAGCAGATAATACTGGTTTATCTGGCTATGCTCTAAATCCAGTAAGACACATGCACAACCAATCGGCATGATGGCTAGCATCAGTAATTCCAGGCACTCAGGAGGTAGAGATTAGGATGATCACAGGTCCAGGCCAGCTCAGGTAAGATGTTAGTGCAAGTCCACTTCCACAGTAAAGCTGGCTATTGTGGCTCCACCCGTCATCCCAGGTTATGCGAGTAGTGCAAGCAGGGCTGTGGTCCAGGTCAACCTGAGCAGCAATGTGAAACTTCATCTGAAGAACCAGAAAGGCTGAAAGTTCTGTCAACTGTGATACCTGAAGATCAAACTCTAGTGCAGAAAGAAAGAAGACGAGAGGGGGAGGGGGAAGGAAGGAGAGAAGGAAGGAAGGAAGGAGAAAGTGTGTGTGTTTGCGCGTGCACATGTGTATGTGTATGTGTATGTGTGCATGTACGTATGTGAGCATGTGAGAGTGAGAGAGAGACAGACACAGAGACAGGGATAGAAGAGTTATGTCACCATCCAAGTAATACTAACAGCCACCAGATATTGGTTAAAGAAAAAACCTATTTCTCCCATAGAACCTCTATAAATAGTGAATCTGCACCAACATCTCAATTTGGACCTTGAAGTTTCAGAATTGTGCAGGGAGAAAATTCTGATGGTTTAAAGCATAAACCTGTAGTAATTTGTTATGACAGCAATAGAAAATGAATATATAATTCCTTCTTTTCCTAGTTTTGTCAACTCCATATATTATTTTCAGATCTTTCTGCATTGCCAAACATCAATAGTTCATTTTATTTTTATTGCTGAATAGCAATAAAACAACCTCATCTGCTGGTGAACATTTGAGTTGTTTCTAATTTGAAACAGTACAAGCAGAATGCAATGAATGAACATTGGTAGACATATTTGGGGGGATACAGGATTTCATTTTTCTTTTTTGAATATCTACTTACAGGAAAACTAATTGATCAGCCATTTTACAAGTTTACCTTTCTAAAAACCTGACAACTATCCCTTTTTATTCCTATCAACAATGCATGAGAATTTCAGTTTTGTTAATACATTTTTTTCTGTAGACAAAACACATCAACAGCTAGAAACTCCAATGCCCACAGAAACCAAACTACTGTAAATAAGTGGGCTGTCACCACATAATAGATCTATTTGGGTTCATTTTCTAGAAGATATGGCTAGCAATGTTATCTGTTGCAAATAGTAAGTTTCACCTTGGTTAATTCTAATGTTTTATGCTGATATTAATTATTTTTTAACCAATTAGAATAATCAGGATAAAACTGTACATTGAATTAGCTAGAAAAGTTCCATTATATCTTCTTGTATTTGGCATCAAAAAGACTAAGAATATAAACAAAAATGTATAGCAGCAAATTGACTAAAGAGAAGACATTTTTCTCATAGGAGAACCAATCTTACTTTCATTCATTCTCTACCTGATACAAAGACTTTAAATTCCCATTCTAAGTAGTTTGAATTTAATGGACTCCCCTCCCCACCTCCCGTTTTTTTCTGCTCTCTACAAAACTTGGCAGTTTCTAGCTAAAATGATGTGTCATGGAAAAAATTCACCATTTAATCCCTCATATGAAGTATCCCTTTTTTCCTTTATTACAAAGGAGAGTGATCTTGACATAGGATCAAACTGTTTATCCTCAAATGCCTTTATGAATGTATCTCAGAGGTAGGGGAATGTGTAACTTAGATTAGATTACTGACTTCTAGCAGGCTCTCCTTGAGCCAATTACTGAAGACTTTCATTTACATATAAATAGCTAAGAAATTCCAGCACAAATATACTTGAAAACACTGAATCAAGTTGTTCAGAAAAACATGGATTAGGTGCATTTCAATTTATTTAAAGGTGCTTACAACAAGCAAGTATTCAAGTAAATAAAATAAACAGAATCAATTTTTATTACACAAAGCAACATCTTTTTAAATTATTGCAATTATCCCTTCAAGTGCTTTTAACATCTCTAGTCACAGTTTCTTTTAGTGGGCTTTTAGTACTTTGATAAGTAGGAAAGAAGAAAAAGAGCATAATAAGTTTTGATATAGATTTGTGGTATGATATTAGGACATATGCTTTATTTCCTCTTAGGTTTTATCTATGAATGTCAGAGATGCCTCTGCGCTAACTAGGGTCTTATACATATGAAACAAAACAAAGTATACTTTTCTAACATGCTTTTATCTTTCAGAATAATAATCTGGTTTAGCTTTTCTGTCTGCATCACATTGTCTCTTACGAAGAGATATGTTTAGTGAGTAAAACTTCATTAGCAGTCTCTATCCATTAACTCATCCTGGATTAACTATTTGTCCTATTGTATTATTGCCCTTTGGAGCCATTTCAACTTTCATTGGAGCTCCACAACTGGATTTCATGGATGGTGTAAACAAAGGAATCTATGGTGTGAAACAGACCTCAGTATGAATGACTAGCATGTTTTGCTCTGATGAATTCATTTGGTATTCCAGTATAATAGATGGCACAGAAGAAAAGACCCCTTTCTCTAACTTCTTATGCACTGAAATGACATTGATGACATTTTACATTTTAAAAACACAGTATAATCATTTCTCCTTTATAAATATATGAAATATTTAGTTCACTACAGATAAAGAAGGAAAATCTAAAAATATAAATAATTGAGGTAGTGTAGGAAGAAAAGAGAGGGAGAGGAGGAGGAGGAATGGCGGAATAAGAAAAGGAAGCAAGTGGGAAGAAGGGGACAGAAAGATTTTTTTTGTGAATCAAAACTGGTGGTGTACAATTGGCTAACAGTGTTTCATGGGAAGTGCTTGGTCTGGGGGATTCTTCTGACCAAAGCTCACAGTGGAAGAACTGGTGCTCTTGAGACATTGCTGGAGGACATGAAGAAGTGACTGTTATGCTGAGTTTCATCTTCAATTGATAAACCCAACCCGAGACAATATTGATTATCTGTCATGTGTAGGGAAGTCTAATACCATTTCTCTAAGTGTTATATTTTGTTCCAACACAATCCTTGATATACCTAAAGGAAGGACAAATAATTCATAAATCCATATATCATGCAGCAGAATGGTGTCAGAATAACAAGAAATTTTAACTCACAGATCAAAGCAGTACTATTATATTTAAGAACAGAACCTTGCTAATTTAAACAACATATTGGGGGAAAATGGTTTTTTTCTCTCTCATAGCACTAGGGTTTGAACAGGAAGTTTACCATTAGAGCCATGTCCCTAGCACTAAGAAATGATTTCTCAAAAATTCAAAGGTAAAGCAAGACAAAACATATTTAGAAGAAAGACTTAATTACATGGAGAGAAAATAAGATATACCTTTTAGAGGATAATTTTTTTAAGTTCACAAACTGAAAGTTCAGAAACAACAGTTATAAATTCAAAAAATCAACAGGCTAACAAAAATTCTTCCTAAAAAAATAATAGTTTAATGATGTTTATTTTGAAGGCAGTGCTGGATATTAAACCTAGGACTTCAAAAGCACTCTACCATTTGAGCTATACTGCTTGGTACTTTTATATTTGTTTTTGAGAAAATGTCTCCTACGCTTTGCATAGTCTGGCTTCAAAGTTATAATAGTCCTGCCTCCTTCTCCAGACAGCTAAAAATTCCTGGTTTGTGCTACCACACCTAACTAGTAAAATGATTTGTTATAGAATTTGCTTTTTCTTTCTTTTGCCAGGCATGCAAACAACCAATTTTATTACTGTTTTCAAATAACTCACAAATTCAGCAATGACATTTAGAGGTTCATTTTTAGTTGTAGCTTGGCAAAAGGTCACCTGCATTGTCAAAGATAGTAGCTGTAAGATTGAAACTTTTGTCACTGTTTCTATATGAAGTACACATATCTACAATGAACTTAAGATTGATCAATGGCAAACATATGGTAGTAATATGTGCTCCAATCCCTTGTTCTCCACATTTTCTTCCGTTCTCACCAATCTATATATCCTACGATTAGATTTTGCTATCAGTGAGGGAAATAGCTGTATTTCAGCTATAGGATGGCTAAATATATTTAATAATCATTTTTCTAAACAAAGATAATGGGAAAAGTTTATGATAAGATTTTTATGCAGTAGAAAAGCTGTGTGTTTTATTTGTAATGAAGATAGCACAACTGTCTGTGTGAAACCACTTATTAAATAGACCATTCAGAGGAGGTTCTCCGGGGAGGGAGTAACAAGAGCTATACTGTATTTCAGTCTGGGTCTCATTATCTGAGAAGCTGGTTCCCTAATAGATACTAGACACTGCCAACATACTAAGTCTCTAGTTAGTATTCCATGATTCTTTGCTCTTTCTTTTTCTCTTAATATCACAATATGTTGCTAAGAAAAAAGGCTATGTACTAAAAAAAAAGAATAAGTGACATACATATGCAATCTAAAACAATTGCGTTGGGAACAGGAAAAGGAATTATGAGTAGGACTGTGAAAATAATGTTGCAACATTTTTTTCAAATGTCACAGGAATCTGAAAATTCTTTTGGAGAAAATCTGAAATATACCTAACAGATTTAGATGTATGGTACATCAATTAAAGTCATATACTCTTTCCATAAACTACCTCCTAGCCTTCAAAAGAATATTTTTAAAACATAGTGGTAAAACCATTGAGTCTTAATTTTTTTTAAGGATCCAATGATAACTCTTCTAAAGAATAAACAGCTGTCATGATAAAACAGCCCTGTGTTATATAAATTGTCAACAGCTTAAACCTCATGGACACTGATCCAGTTTCCATAGCCCAGTGGTGCAACAGCAGCACACCAGAGACTTCAGCAACTTCTGAGGGATACAGTTCAACTAAGGTCAAGTAGACAATCATCCCAGGAAATGATCTGCTTTCAGCTCTTTGCTTGTTGAGAGCCAACAGAGATGAGAGCAGGCTATGTCTTCACACTTTTCAAAGTGTTCTTTCTTATGAGCAGTGGAGTCCTCTAGGGAGGTATTGTCTCCATTTTAGATATGAAAAAAGTCACTGAAATATAAAGAGGTCAAGTAGCATATTTGGATCAAACTAATAGTAAGCAGCCAAAGGGATGCAGCTACCTTTCTCTCAATGATGTATAGATGACAGGAGCCAAAAACTCAAAGCCACCTGGACTTAGCAGCAGACTAAATAGCCTAAATTAGCCTATTACTTCCTAGTCTACTAAGAATAGTCAAATACCCTTTTGACATTTTTTTAACCAAGCATCTTTATGTACAATTTTAGATGGTTATATTTGGAAAGTAAGTAGTTTAGGTATTTCAACTTATTTCTTATCACATTTTTTCCACACTAGCTAAATTGCAACCACTTCGATCTAGCAACACATTTATGAAAGGAGTAAAGTTGAGAACCTGATATTCCTGATCTTAAAAAAAGAAATCACTGCTAGTCAAAGAGAAGAGCTTCAAAAACTATTGACTGCATAAGTAGTTTCAGGCAGAATTCAAGATTATATTTCACAGGCTTTATAAAAGGAATAGCAACAGTCACTCTAATGAGATACACAGAAGCACTCGTCTGCCAGAACGGCCTCTTCTCCCAAAGTTTCTGAATCATTTCACAAAGCTAGAAATCTGCATCTAACTCCAGGTAAGATTTGACTTCAAAAATATATTATGCGAATATATTATGCGAATCTGTGGTAACTAGAATACACCTATAAATTTACACATAAAAGCAGAGTAAGGTGGCTCACACCTGTAATCCTAGATACTCAGGAGGTTGAGATCTAAGGATCATAGTTCCAAGCCAATTGGGGCACTAAAGACCACCATGAGTCTGATCTCCAATTATCTGGCCTTTCTCCAAATGGGAAGAAGAGGTTGTGGCTTTAGGGTAAGGGAGGTAGCATTGATCTGAAGAGCTCAGGACAACACCCAGACCCAAGGGTAGGCCCGTGGTCCTGAGCTGAAGAGCTCTAGGAGAGCACACAGGCTCAGAGTTCAAGCCCCATGACAAAAAAAAAAAAAAATCGCACCGGGATCTGAAAAATTAGAGAGGTCTGTGGACATTCACATACTGAAACCAAAGGAAGGTATTTGTAGGAGCAGATCACAAAGAGTTAATAGCTATGTGAATCTTATCATATAAAATAACATTTTTCTAAATGAATTTCAAGAAATGAAAGAAGAGTTTTTTGTTGTTGTTGCTGTTTTTGTTGTCTTTTCCTTACATCCTGTTAGCTTATTTGTGTTTGTGAGGGTAAGGGGAACATTGAAAATGTGGGACAACAAATTCAGCAGTGCTACTCACTAGGTGGGTAAAACTGGGAGAGAAAAGGGAAGAGGTAACAAGGTTTAAAAATAAATGTACTCATTGTATAATTCTAATCCTTTATATCACACCTATAACAACAATAAAATACATTTTTTTTTAAAGCTACAGGGCAATGAGAAGTAGGTACAGAGTTAAGGACTGAACCATTTGCATCTATCTACTCAGTGACACGAAACTAGATCATGGAAATTTTTTTTTCCCTCAGGGCTTGGGCACTGTCTCTGATTTGTTCTTTCTTTCAAATTGTTATTATAAAAGGTGATATACAAAGGGGTTACAGTCACAAAAGTCAGTTAATAAGAACATTCCTTTTTGCATAGTGGCACCCCCTTCCCTTGGCTCTTCCACTTTTTCCCTCTAGTTCCTACCCATAAATTGTATAATTCATTTTCAACATAGTGTCTGCTGCCGCTGCTGCATTAGTTCATTCTCTGTCCCACCATTTCTGTGTTTCTCATTACTCTTTCTAAAATTGATAAACTTGTTTAGGGCTAGCATTTTACTTGACCCACAGCTTTACTTTCTGTCCCTCCTTCCTTCTGTCCCTCCTTCCTTCTGCCCCAATCCAATCTCTCTCTCTCTCTCTCTCTCTCTCTCTCTCTCTCTCTCTCTCTCTCTCTCTCTCTCTCTCTCTCTCTCTCTCTCTCTCTCTCCTCTCTCTCTCTCTCTCTCCTCCCTTCCACCCCCCTCTCTCCTTTTCTTGTTTTTGGTATTTAATTGAAGATAGGTGTCTCAAGAATTTCCTGCTGAGCTGGTTTCAAATGTAATCCTTAGATCTCAGCTTCCTGAGTACCTAGGATTGTGGGCATGAACCACCAGCATCCAATGAGAATTACTTTTGAGATATTAATCTTTTTTTTCCTATACTCTCCCATCATCTAAAATGAAGAAAAATGGAAAAAGCTACAAAATATGCTAAAAATGGATGTTACAGTAAGAGCTTTTTCTTTCGCTATACAAACTAAAACAGTTTTCCTATATTCCCATTTAATGTGAAAACAATCATATAATGAATGTCATCTGATATGTAATTGATTTTATTATGAAAAATTTAATTCTATTTCCTTTCTTCACATAAGAGTTGTAGAGTAAAAACATTTCTCGGAGGAAGTCAGAGAGTGCCAAATCTGACTCTGATCAAATATTTTCTAAAAGAAATCTCACAGAGTTTCTATCATGAGGACTGCAGCCTAGGGTACTTAGAAGTGGGGCTTGCTTTTTGACATTATCAAGTATGAATGGCTGATTAAAAATGTTTTCACTTGTTTTACATAAGTAAAAACTGATTAACTACTTAGTTGTATTTGCTATACAATGAGGCAAAGACATATGGTAAAATGGATAAATCAAAGTAAAACAATATGTAATATTTATTTACACATATGCATATAGCCTACCAGAGAGCTCACCAGAGGTCTGCATAAATAACATTTTCTCTGAAACATACTACATATAAACAGCAAGTAAAGATTTATGACCCCAAAATTTATTTCTAAATTGGATGTTGAGCAAGACCTAAGGCAAAATATTGAACAGTTTCAAAGAATTTGAGGAGATCAATGTCAAGGAAAAGAGCATGACCATCCCTGTTTTTCTTTTAATCTGAAATGAGAAGTGTTTGATAATTTGTCACTATGCTAGCTACAGATTTTTTTCAGAAATTCCCTTCATTAGGCTGTGAATTTTCTGTCTTCATGGTTTGCTGACCATTTTCCTCACGAACAGATGTTTCATTTTATTAAGTGCTTTATCCACACCTACTGAGATGGTCATATGTTTCATCTCTTTTAGTCGAGATGGAAGAAATGTATATCAGATGGAAATGTATATCAATATAAAACAGTGAAATTTGCCAGAAACCAAAATCCTCTCAGAAATTAACCAATTTTAACACTGATACAGATGTAGAAGGGACACAGACTTGAAAAGATTTCAGGTTTTTTGGACTTCAGGCTTTACTACAAAACTACATTTAAAAAGGCAAGGCAATAGAAGCATAAAGATTAATGAAATATAAAGGTATCTACAAATAAACATAATTGTGTTAAGGTAACTAACATGAAAATGGTGTCAACGTAATTAAATAAGAAACACATGCTCTCAACAAACAAAATTAGAAAAAAAATGTGTGCATATGGAAAAACATGACCCATTCTAAACAATATATATGAAAATTAATTTCATATGACCATGTACAACCAAATATGATCTAACTGGCATGTGTAATAATGGAGGCATACATAAAATTAGTCACCAAGAAAAGTGATAGATTCCAGAAGACTGAGACACATGGGCCTTAAGAGGTTATTAGGATTCTAGTAGGAATGTACTTAATATGTTCCCTAGATAGAAATAAAGTGTGTTTCATTAGCTAAAGCTAATAGAAAATTTAATTCATGGGCCTAACTTAATTTTTCACTAATAATTCTGTAACAAAAAGAAAGAAGGAGACATGAGAAAGGGTATCAATGTTTGTGAAGTAATGCACCTTCCATCTGGCGAATGTAATGTAACCTATTAATTACAACAAAAATATATGGAAAAAAAGAAAGAAGGAAAGAAAATAAAGGACAGAAGGAAGGAAGAGAAAGAGATGGGGAAGGAGGGAAGCAGGAAGGGAAGGAGGGTGGGAAGGAAGGAGGAGGGAGGAAAGGATGGAAGGAAGGAAAGAGAAATGGTGGAAAAGAATATAAGAAAAAAATCTTGTTTTGCAGAATAGCAGTGTTCAGGATTTGAGTTTGTACCATTAGTTTTGTGTGTGTGTGTGTGTGTGTGTGTGTGTGTGTGTGTGTGTTTTCCTGTTTTGTATCACATAATTTCAGCACTGTAGTTAGGCTAAACTTAGGCTAAATTATATTAGATTTCTTTTACCTTAGCTGCAAAATTTAACATTTCATATTTTAAAATCACTTAATAACATATATTAAAGGTACAAAGTAAATAACCTAGAATAATACCAATGTAATAATCATAGCCCAGACACAAGCTCCAGCACCTAAAATACCTAATACTTAGGAACAGGGTAAATACTATTTGAAAATTGGTTGACAAATTATTACTTGAAATTTACCCACTACACATAGGAAATACCTCATATACAGAAACTATACATCAGGAGATCCTGAATAGTTACACGTTTTGAACCATCTATTAGTCAAATCAATAGTGGGATGTTAAAAGAACATTAAATAGTCCAATACTCCTTTGAGAGAGAATCAAATAAAGTCTGCCCCCAAAGGTGTCAACTTCTTCCAAGCCTACAAAAATGGATAGGTTGGTTTATTTTTTGTTTTCTTGTGTTTTTTTCTTAAACTATGATTACCATTTCCTACCATATCTTCTGCACCTAATAATGGTAAGTGCCTAAAATGTGAAAACAAAGACAGCCCTATTCATATCTTGCTGCATAATCTGGTAAATCCAAAACAGAATATAACACACAAATCTAAATTTAAAAATAAGGACAACATGAATTAATAGTTAACTACAAATGTCTTCCCAGGTGAGACTACTTGGTTAGAATGAGGTCTTGAAAACCACAAGATAAACCCATAAACCATGATTGTTTCTCCATGTGCTCACAACTACAAGTGATAGGAATAGAGCACACAAGTTCTCATGCTGCCCCACTTCCTGCCTGTGTGTGTATATACTGATACCCATCACTGCTCTCAATAATACCAGAGAACCTGTGAGCTGGTGGTTTATACCAGCAATAACAAGCTTCTCAGGAGGCTAAGACATGAGGCTCAGGATCTGAAGTTATCTCAGGCAGAAAAGTCTGAAAGACTCTTTAATCTACAATTAATCACCAAAAAAGTCAGAAATGGAGCAGTGGCTTAAGTGTCAAGAGTACTAGCCTTGAGAAAAGTCGCTTTCAGACAAAGCCCAGGGCCTGAGTTTCAGCCCTATGTCAAAACAACAAGAAAAACTAAACAGCTCTCACCTCCCCCACCCCAATAAAGCAAAGCAAATATACCAGAGAATTACAAGATACAGCTCAATGGATTTTTTAAATTAATTATTTTATTTTTATATATTTATTGTAAAGGCTATGAATGGGGATTACAGTTATATACATGAGGTAGTGAGTATATTCTTTGTTGATCTCTCTTTTTTTAAAAACAAAATTAACTTCAGGTTCTATAGTGTTGGATGAGTAAGAGTTGTCACCATTTTTCTAATGAATTCATTAGGATTATATATTTAACCATAATACATAAGCAATCATCATGTGGGAGTTTTGCAATTAAATTGAAACATTAGTCATTAATGTTCTCCAGTGATATGTTTTACAACAGAGTAAGAATGTACACGAACAAAATGTCAAGGACCAACATAAGAACCTGTCAGAATAGCTGAGTACATTGCATGCTTTGCTCTAAAAACACTTGTCTAGAATCATTCAGACCAAAAGTAAACATTTTCCAAAGAAAAAGTTAGTTAATATTGTGTCATCATTACTCTGTGTCAATTTTCATCAAGCTATTATCAGCTTCAATATATTTACCAGACTAAGATGTCTTTACTATACAAAGTATGGGCCACTAATGTAAAGATTTATGTGTTCAGATTGCTGAAGTCTAAAGGTAGCTATAAACGCAAGCCCTTCATGAGGAAGGTCTTTTCAGAAGATATGGAACATTACCAATAAGATATAAAGCCAGAGGAAAAATAGAGAGGAAGTAAGCACAGTACAAGAGAATCACAAGGTGAATGAGGCCAAAAGAAATCATTAATTTCACAAGTGCCTTGGATGGTTTTAAAGTCCACTTCAGAGACATTAAAAGGATACCATTTTCTAATTCAGGTAGAATAATATCAAAACCAAGACAGCTTTGTGATAAATGAGTCTTATAGCAATTTTTGTAAAAAGAGGTCATGTTAATTTTAGGATTTTTTTTATTACCTAGCAATGTAACTGAATGAAATGTGAAATAAACATTTACAATACAAATCAAGTCAGTTGTCTTCTCTTCAAAACAGGTAGTTATTATTCAAGTATTTACATCCTTGGTTCTCTCATTAATTGAGGTTTACATAAGAGAATCTTGGCCTTTCTTAATATCAGAATACAAACTTGACTAAAACAACTTAAGGTAATTATGTAAAATTTGAAATGATCTAATGAAGGGACTAATGAAGAACAAGAAGGTAATCAGATACAGAAAATACAGAAAATGAGACACAGGTGTGATTTAAAATGCACTGTATTTTATTAAGAAGTAAAAAAGTTATAGCAATGTTTTTAATGTGCTTAGTCTACTTTGGGCTAGAAAGTTTATCCATCATAGATAAATTATCTCCCACAGGCCTGTATGAAATCATACTAATACTGGTAAAATATCAACAACACCTTAGCTGTCAGATATTACAATATAGAACCTTAAAATTTAAAGGTATATTTCTCATCATCAGTGGTGGTATGGCAGTATATGTTAAATAAAAAGCAAAGCCTGATACACAATGGAATTCTATGCCAGCATCAGAAACAACATCATCGTACCATTTGTAAGGAAATGGAAAGACTTAGAAAATATCATATTAAGTGAAGTAAGTCAGACCCCAAAGAACATAGGCTCATTGGTTTCCCTCATTTGTAATAACTAGTATACATCTAGGACTCTCCTAGCAGAGGATTGCAATAGCTTAAACTCTAGATACATAAGGCCATATACGATGAGGCCAAATTAATGGACCTTACTCCAGGACATGGAAACAAGAGCTTAATTATAAGTGACTGTTATTCTATGTGTATTATGTTTTTCTCTCTTCTCGTGTTGCCTTTTGCTAATCTCATATTGTTACAGTATCCCATTTTGTTACCTGATATTCTATACAGGTGTTTACTTGTTTATGTGAAATAGGAGGGGAAAAATGAGGTGAGGAGGTGGAGGGAGGTAAATGGGGACAAAATCATAAGAAGGGATATCAATGTGTGAGAAGTAACGTGCCTTTTATCTGGTGAATATAACTGTAACCCATCTATACATTGAAATAAAAAATACTAAAAAAGAGTAATTATGACTTTGTCATCATTATTTATTTATTTACTTACTTACTTAATTTATTTTTTGTTGGTTGTGGGGCTTGAACTCTGCACCTGGGAGTGATGAAATGTTATAATTAACTCAACTAAGAAGCCTGGAATTTTATGGTTTTATTGACCCACCTCTTGTTTCCCTTCTCCCAGCATTCACATCTTAAGAGTTTATTTATACAGTACCAAGAATTTTCTGTAGGAAAATATATAAACATTAAATGAGATGCAAATTTGACATCTGGTAGTTCAAACTCACAGAGTTTTATATTCTCCATCTTGACTGAATTTGAGATTTTTTTCATTTCTTTGGGTATGAATTCATTCTTTACTAAATACTATTTGTGAAAAATTACATTTTTAAAATAATAAACAAAGCAGTAAGAAGTTTCACTTCAATACTGAAAAATGCCAATACTGTTGTATGACCCATGATATCATAGGTTTTTAAGTCTGAAAACAGAGAGAATTACATCTGTGGCTGCCGTCCTACCACCAGCTCAGAGGTGTGATAACTCTGTCTTGGTTAATATATACCAGGCAATAAAGCATCATAAGACAATGCTCCTAACTACTAAATATAAGACAAAAAATTAGAAAAGAATATTAAATAGAGATCATCACTTGACCTTTAAATATGAGAGTAACTAATAACTTTGTCAGGTCTGTTGACAAAAAAAGGATTTTTTTAAAGGTATGGAAGAAAGTTCATAATCTTAGAGACACTAAGTAACAACACACATAGACACACACAAAACTGAATCATTCACTAAGTTCATTCTTGTCATCTTAGTATCAATCAAAGGATATTAAGAAATTGTATTCTTCAGACACTTCAGTAAAGAGAACTTTCTTTTCCCTAAATGATTTCCATTCTATCTGGAAGTTTTCTTACATCATTGTTAAGAGAAACATCGCAATTTCATTTTCATATAGCACTTCATCCAGAAAATTAAGCCACTACTATCTTTGGCCTGTAGAGATTTACAATTTAAAATTGTATACTTGATACAATTTTGGATAATTTTTCTAAACTAATTTAATCAACACTCATCAACCCATCTCTTAATGTATTATTTCTTAACTACTCAAAGTCAGTTGGTAAATGACAGCCCAGTAGCAACAAAACAAATGGACTCAGACAAATCTAAAGGCAAAACTTTGTGACTCAAACAAAAACAGAATCAAACTGGCTGCTTTCGTCAAGTTAAGGTGTTGTGTGCATTTTCCGTGAAAAAAAAAATCTTTAAAAGAGTTACATATATGGGGCCGGGAGTTTGGCCTAGTGGTTAAAGTGCTTGCCTAGCATGCATGAAGACCCGAGTTCGATTCCTCGGTACCACATACATAGAAAAAAGCCGGAAGTGGTGCTGAGGCTCAAGTGGTAGAGCTCTAACCTTGAGAAAGTCCAAGGACAGTGCTCAGGGCCTGAGCTCAAGCCCAGGACTGGCAAAAAAAAAAAAAAAAAAAAAAAAAAGAGTTACATATATAAGTGGAGTGCACCTGAAAACTCAGGACTGGCCAAAAAAAAAAAAAAAAAAAAGTGAGAGGTAAGAAAGAGCAAGTAGTAAAGATCAAGATCTGTTACTTAAGCACAATGGAATTCTATGCTGCCATCAGGAAGAATATCATTGTCCCATTTGTAAGGAAATGGAAAGACTTGGAAAAAAATCCTATCAAGTGAAGTAAGCCAGACCCAAAGGAACACAGATTCAATCGTTTCCCTCATTTATAATAATGAGTACACATCTAGGACTCTCCTAGCTAAGGATAACAATAGCTCAAAAGCTATGTACCTAAGGTCATATAGGATGAGATTAAACAAAATGAACTCTAGGATATGGAATAAGAGGTCTATCTTTATGATTGTTGTTCTTAATGTACTATGTGAAGTACCTTCATTTCTCTCTCTTTTTTCTCCTTATGGCTATCTCATGTTGTTATCTTACTTGGTTACATAGCATATTATATATACATTTATTTGTTTATTTGAAATAGGGAAAGGAAGGGGGAAAACAAGATGATTCGGAGGGGGAGAGGGAAAGGAAAGGGAGAAAAACATGGGAAGGGGCATCAATGTTTAAAAAGTAATGTACCAACTACCTGAAAAATGCAACTGTAATAATAATAATAATAATGGGCAAATGTAAAGATAGGGAAGTGATGAGGAGATAGTAGAATAATTCATAAGTTGTAGTCAATGAGGCTACTAGCAATTGCTAAATAAAACATTTTTTTCTACATTTTCAGATATTATGATAACAAGGTCCACAAAGAAAAGCAGAATTTCTTTCTACAATCTTTTTTTTATGATCTTTGTGATTTGGACCTTGACCATCTCCCTGAATTTCCTAGGATCATTAAGAAAAGAAGCAGAGAACGAAAGTATTAGTGCCAGAATGATACTCTGAAAGAATGACCATTTCTTGCTTTGAGAGAGCAAATCCATGAAATAAAGAAAGATTTGAGTAGATCCCAGATTCTAGAAAAGGCAAAGAAATTAATTTTGTCTTAGAGCATACAGGCCTTGATATCTTGATTGTAGCCCAGAGATAAATACTCAACAGGTTTTTAAGATCTAAGAATTGTAAGAACATAAATGTATGTTTTTTTAAGCCACCAAGTTTATAGTAACTTGTTACAATAGTGATGGGAAATGGACACAGATTGTGGGATTGGGTGAAGGGATCTCCAACACAAGGTAATAGTAAAAGGTAAAACACCAAAACATGTTAAAAAAGAGAAGAAATAATGATCATAAAAGAACAAAACAGTAAAAACTATTCACTAGAAAATAAAACAAAACATTTAATGTAAAATATTTTAAAATAGAATTTTAGAATCCAACAACATGTTTTCTTTTCTTTTTGTCTTGTTTGTTCACTTATCTATATTTGAGAGGAGTATTAATAAAATCTTTCAAAAAAAGAATCAATTAGAAATATGGAAATTTTTATTGAAATAAAAAATATAAGAAAAAAACCTAATAGATGAAGTGAGTCTTTGAGTTTCAACTTATTATTGCAGAAGAGAAAATGGATGAGTTTGAAATAGTATAAAGGCCAAATCCAGAATTTTTCTGTGATGGTTCAATTGGACTGGTCTAAGGGATGCCAGCCAGCAGGTGAAGCACTATTTTTGCATGTGTCCAGGGGTTTGGGGAAGGGATTGATTGTATGTGAGTTGGTGGACTATGTCAGAAAGATCCACACCCTCCATGGATGGGGATACCAGTCATGCAGACAGCTAGGGGCCAAAACAAAATGAGCAAGGAAAAGGAGGCATTCTCTCTCCCTTTCAGAGTGAAGCTTCTACTTTTACCTTTGAACATCACAATTTCAGCCTCTTAGAGTAGGAGATTCTGGGACTTGCAACCAACAGACTTTTGGACTTCTCAGGCTTTTGACTGAGACTGAGAATTATGTCGTTAGCAATTTCAGATTTGGACTGAGCCCCATTAGTAGCATCCTTGGCTACTCAACTTGTAGATGGCCTGAGCCTCCACACATCACGGAAATCAGTTTCCACAATATATCCTCTTTTGAGTGCACTTCTAGCCATCTGTATATCATATTGGTTTTGTCTCTATGGACAACTTTAACTGATATGGCATCCTACAAAGAGAATTATTAAAATGTAGTTGAAGAATGTGAAGGGGACATTGAGAAACTTCAATATGCATCAAAAAATAAATGAATACAAAATTGCCAGAAGTGAAGAAATACATGTGGGAAAGTATATTTGAGAACCAAATGGGAAAATAAACAATACACTTACATATAAAACCCCAGAGATGAGATAGTGGTACAACATGGTAAATAAAACATAACTGATAACAGAAAAAAAGTCATCTACAAAGGAAGACAATTAGTCTGGCAACACATTTCTCAACAGATTAAGGAAGTATGTAATTAAACATTTTCTTTAAAATATGAAGTCCATAGAATTCTCTATGTTAAAGGTCAAAAGTGGACTAAACGGAAGTCAGATTCACTGTAAACCAATGAAATTGAATCTTCAGGTCAACTCATTTGCATAGGCTCATATAATACTAGGAGTTGGGGGAGTATGTTGCACCAGAGGGATGAGTATCCCTGTGAGGCCTAAACAGATCTTAAATGAAAGAATACAAATATCCAAGATTCTTTTCTCCCTATTCTAGAGAAACATACAATTCTATTCCATTTCATTCGCTAGAGGAATGTATTAGATGTAGGCCTTATGATTTGTCTGTGTTTTCACTTCAGCCAAAACATAAGTGAAACTAGAAGAGGGTTTGGGATACATATAATACCAAACACAGAAATAGAAAAAAATGTTTTGAAAAGCTTCTTTGGTTATGCAATGAAAATAAGTAGATTTTTTTTTTTTGCCAGTCCTAGGCTTGAGCTCAGGGCTTAAGCACTGCCCTTGGACTTTCTCAAGGCCAGAGCTCTACCACTTGAGCCTCAGTACCACTTCTGGCTTTTTATTATGTATGTGGTACCGAGGAATTGAACCCAGGTCTTTGTGCATGCTAGGCAAGCACTCTACTACTAGGCCAAACTCCCGGTCCCATAAGTAGATTTTTATATGAAAAATATACCCCAATTCTAGCATAGGTCATTGAGGCATACTAAAGGCAAAGATAGTGAATGTGACAAATTACTGACCAGAAAAGCCTTGTAATCAAGGCTTCCCATTAACAGCTCTGACATAAGCTGTCTCCAGTGTTCTTGCCTATAGTCCTGGACTACTCAGGAAGCTAAGATCTGAGAATTACAGTGTGAAGCCTAGGAAGAAAAAGCTGTAAGACTGACCAGCAAAAGGCTGGAAAAGAAGGCATGACTGAAGCAATATCAGCCAGGAGCTAAAAAGTTGAGCCAGAGCAAGAAGCCCTGAGTTCAAGCCCCAGTGCCACAATTTAGATTGGGAAGCTAGCAAATGGAATTTTTCCTAGTCTAGATATAATGAAGATCTGTTCCCTTTACAAATGAGATTGTCAACTCTATATGCAGTCACACTGGCACTCTTACTTAGGATTGACCACAGACAGTTTATCAGCAAAGTTCACCACTCCACTACTAGGAGTGGTTCTAAATTCCTTTACAGAGCAAGACATGTCCCCTTGGTACCTAGTCTGTTGACGATAATAACAATTGAATACTATGGTAGTGCATCACCGGAGCCCCCTCAGAGGATGGCCTGGAATATATGTATGTGTATAAGTATGTATGTATGTATGTATGTATGTGTGTGTATGTGTGTATGCATGTATGTATGTATAAAAATGATATACATATATCCTATACATATGAGCTGTTCATAGAACGAGTCATATGGGAAGCAAACATTTTAGGTTTTGCAATTGAATGGAGAATGAACTTTAGATTTCCCACTCCCTACACACACTCTTTAATATCCGCTACAGTCTTTACGTGTCTAGCTATCTTATTGAGTCCATGAAATGATATTTACCTTCAAGGAAGTGTTGTAAAACATATTAAATGAAAGTCATAAACTGAAGCAAGCCTGGCTCTCCAGAAAAGAAATTGTGTATGAACCAACATATTAACATCCAATAATATGTTACCAGTGCTGAGACTCTATTTCTCTCTCTACTCAGTACATTGTTGATGAGTTTAGGCAAGAGAAAGGATATAGAAGATTACACAGAGCTCTGATGATAACAAGAAACACACTCACAGCATCCAATTTCAAAGAAGAATAGCAAGAGAACAGGTGTTCACAAATACATACTCTGTACCACCCAATCACAGTTATCATAATAAACTGGTATAGTTGCTGAGTTGCTTGAGGCCAGAGATTGACTTATTCATAAATTGCATTTCTCAAATATACCATGAAATAAGGTACATAGAAAGTGCTAATAATTCTTATATTTGCAATACAATTCTGGGACATTTCTTACAGCTCTATAAGGGACTGCAATATTCAGACTAGTTTGAGAAGCACTCCTCTAAAGTACCTTATTCTACTACAAGTTTCCAGTCATCTCATTGCTGAATCTCTATCCAGGATGGCAAAACAGAGTAATTGCTGACTACAATATGCTTAATTATTGATGATTCCTGGGCTAATCTCGGCAAGAAGATAACCTCTCTAATGTATGTAGCCACAAGTCAGTGGCACTTCAACAAATGGCACAGAAGTTCAGTAAGAGAGACTGACAAGGAATAAAAAGCTTTTTTTTTTCAAATGGATTTACAGGGAAATATCCATACTCATTTTCTGTGGTTTATATAGAAATACGATGATGCACCATATCTTGTACTAAATATACTTGGTTAGAATGCTTAGCAAATTAAGTAAAAAAAAATAAAAACTCAGCTATTTAGAAACGACTTTATAAAAAAGTGATTAGTTTTACCCAAAGCCTCTGTTTTTAAGAATACAAACTTGTGAGTTTTTCTGCTACAGGGGATGACCTTTTGGCTGCAAAGTAGCATCATTTAATAATAAAGCCAGAGACCAAGCAGAAAGATATCCAATTGGACTGATAGAGATGGGATTTAAGCACAGGATTATGTGGATTTTAAAAGTGTCCCCAGTTTATTTTAATGTACTAATTGTCCAAAATTGTCAATACACAGCAATTATCTTGGGATGCTTTTAGAAATTCTAAACCCAAGCTTCAGCCCCAATCAAATCACCAGCTCCAGGAGTAGAGCACAGGCATGTCTTAAAGCTCCCTGAAGGATTCCAGTGTGTGAATAATTGGGGAAGCCCTTCTCCAGAAGACCTAATCACCATGAGATTTTCCTGCCATCTACTCACTGAAGTAGTAACTCCTTGAAAACCCCATGTTGTCTAATGTCCCCAATTTCATAAATAATGTAAAAAAATCAGACTGGAGAGCAATTAGGTCAACACAACATCTCTCAAAATGGTTGCAGAGAATTAGTTTTGTGAAGTTTGATTGAAGAGATTAAAAGCAGTCTTTGTAATAGCATTATTATTTTGTTTCTGAAAGTTGACAAATTTTGGTAATATAGACCTGATCACAAATTCATTGTAATATAATGTATATTGTGTATGTTATATAAAAAGTATGCATATAAGCAACTGTTCTTTATTCAAAGATTCATGTTTTACCTGATTATGATGAATATTTTACCTGTTTCTATTCTATGGAGTTCTTTTGTCGGTCGTGGGGCTTGGACTCTGGACCTGAGCACTGTCGCTGAGCTCTTCAGCTTAAGGCTACTGCCCTACCCCTTGAGCCTCAGTGCCAATTCCAGTTTTCTAGTGTTTAATGGAAATAAGAGTCTCCCAGTGTTTAGTGCCCATACTGGCTTTGAACCGCGATCCTCAGATCTCAGCCTCCTGAGTAGCTAGGATTACAGGTGTGAGCCACCGCACCCAGCATGGAGGTAGTTCTTTAGGAATATGCATGTCAATGTTCACACAAGGAAAGGTAAAGGAGCCAGGGAAATGATAGACAATATTAGAGATGATGACAAATGACAAGAATATAAAATGAATATGTATTTGTCTTTACAGGTTATCTGCTTATTTCATTTAAAATAATAATAAATTAGTATTGAAAGCAAAATAACATTTTAAAACACATGCTACAATTTTATCTATGAGTAAACATGCCATGATTATGAAAGCATAATATTGCATAATATAAAAAATGATCAGAAATAGATCATCTCCCTTATAAGCATTTATTTTCTCTAAAGCAGTATTCTAATTAGTAATGATACAAAACTGGTCTCTGTTTTGAAAAGAGATGCTAAATAGACAAATGCTACCTATATCAGTTTTTTCAAAGAATCTAAGAAGCATGTCAATAAATGGATAATTGGTCACTCTTCATAAGAAGTTAATCATTACATTGGAACATCTCAACTCTGATTCACAAATTAAATTTTATATAATTCATTGATTTCCTTTCTTTATAAAAAAGTATATAATATAACAACAGATTAATAAAAGGCATTCTTTGGCCCAGTTAAAGAAGCTGAGAACAAGCACCATTTTGTAAAGGACTTCCAAAGGAAAATGTAAGGTGAGACACAATGCCAATCCACTTTTGTAAGACTTGCTAAGGAAATTAAATCTAGTTTTGCAGTTCAGCACTGACAGTGGAACTACAATGATAACATGATAGAGACAAAATTGGAAAACCCAGTACTTAGGGAAAATATATTATAAATGTGCACTAAGTGCCGCTCCCTTCCATAAAGAAGGGTGGTACATTTTAAGAAGCCAGTGGAATAAACTCCTTGGAAGCCCAGTGGACACAGCTGTCTAAGTTGCACCTAAGAAATCCAAAGAGCAGACTTTGGCTGGAGAGAATTGAGACTGTGGTCAAAGGTGTGAGCTTCACATTTTCTCTGTGCCAAGTTTAAAAAAGATTATTTGAAGTGTGTGTGTGTGTGTGTGTGTGTGTGTGTGTGTGTGTGTGTGTGTAGAAGGGTGGAGGTTAAAGAGGATAATTTGGAGAGAAAAATCCATTCATAAATTTTGAAATTTATTTTATTCTATGAGTGCTGTTGAACTAAGATGATTGTTCTTCAACAGCTTCCTTTTGAGGAATGAAGTGCATAATAGGCGTTCAATTAATACTTGTTGGATAACAGCTACACTGCTCCTTCACAAAACTTTCACTAACTCCTTTTTACTCTACAGAACCAAAGCTCATAAGAATTAACCTTACATCCAAATTCACTACATGTCAAACCTTACAACTCAATCTCTTCTGAAATGTGGGGAAAACAGTGTTAATCTCCAGGAGCTCAGTTCTCACTGGTAAAATCAGGAATAATAAAGGGATAATAAGGGATCTTGAGGGATATAAACATAAAGCAAATAAACTGATTAATATTCAAAAGAACAAACTGTTAGCCCACCGTCTCCCACCCTTTTACTACTGATATTTTTTTTAGGCAGCTAATGGTAAGTCTGCTTCTTTTTCTGCTTTACATGATAGACTGCCAGTCCCTTTAAAAGCAATCTTACCAGATATGTGAATTATCTATTATGTGTAGATCTACTATCTATTTTTGTAGCTTACATCTCAGTTTTGTGGGTGAGTCAGTACTGGTTTTAATTGCTAACTGCTGGTGCCAACCTAGAAAATAGATTCTTTTAGGTTTTGCTCCATTGTGTGCCTAATATGTACAATATCTTTTCAAAAGTATTTTTACATTCCAAGACATATCTTCAGTACCCACAGAATTAATCTAAAAGAAATCATAACAAGGTCAATTGAAAAGCACAGGATACCCTCACAATTTTGTTGTTGTTTTTTTGATATTAGGCTCTAGGCTGAAAAACATCAGCCAAAGCTTATTACAGTGAAGAAATTAACAAATGAGAAAGTGACTTAAGAATTACTGGGAAACAAGACCTAAAAGAAACATTTAATATCTTATAAATGGAGGGCAAGGGATATAATTTTTTTAAATTTTGAAATAATTTTCTGTATCTCCTCTACTCCAGAGGGTAATATGTTACTGCTTAGTTCTATACTGTCAACATTTTACTAAAATTATGCTTTGTTTTCCTCTTATGTCAAAATTTTTTTTTTCTGAAGTGGCTGAATTTTATCTCTGGAGAGCCTGGGAAAGTCTGCAGGGAACTGAGTAAATTCATCTAGTGAATAGAACACAGGACGAAGAAAGCTGTGATGACCGGTCTTGCATCTGAGCTTTCTGGAGAGTCACATCCATCTTTATCATCATCAAAAGTTTCTAAAGTGTTTGGAAGCCCTTTGATAAAAAAAAATGGTTATAAATAAGACTGCTTATATGGGTAGGAAAATCCTCAGAGATTGAATATAGCAAAAGCTTTCATACTTGAAATTCTCCTGGGGGAAGTATTTGAGAAATGTCTACCTTTTGAGACAGAAGTTGGCTAAAACAAGTAGTGGATTCACTTCAATTGTAGCTAGACACAAGTAGTACTGTAAAAACACTTCAGACTATTAGCATATTGAAATATATATTTGGAACTTCTTAGGTTGTCCCACTTTAAGAAGAGCCATGACTTATCATACCATAAGTGGCCTGTTTTTCAGAACAGCAAATAAAAACATTAATGACTATTGTTGGCAATATAGATAGCATACAGAGGCAGGCAGGCAGAGATGGTCCAGTGTGGCTCTCCCTTCTGAAAAGGTGTTTCTTCATTCTAAGGCCTAAATTAATACGCAGCTTCTAGGTCTAATTCTTTCTTCACCTAACAGGCATTTGCTTTCTCCTAGCTCTGTTCAGTACCAGTAAGCTTAGAATGATCTATCAGAGGACAATCAACAAAATGAAGCCAAACAGAATTGAAAAAATACACACCATAGGCTAGAAATTCTATTCATTATCCTATGTGACAAAGAGCCCTTTAGATAAATAAGTTTATCTCAATTGTGTCAATTCCACAAGAGAGAACTATAGTCCACAGGAGAACTATATCAGATGACTGAAGAATGAAGTGCTAATTGTAAGACAAACTAATTATTCTTTTTTTTAATGCAAATTGATTGAGGCCTTTATGTTAGAGAGGTAGGGTAATCCAGAAAAACTAATACATTTTGCAGAAAAATTAGATTTACATGAATCATTACTAAGAGAAAAATCAGTGAAGTAGTAATTTGCAATAAAACAGGAAAAATGGGTCACCAGGGAAAGCAGGAAATCAGTGCATGGAAATCTGTAAAACAACCATTTTCTTGAGAAACCATATTTTTTATTGTATTTGAAATAATTCTATTTGATAATATATAGGAAGTTAAAATTTCATCTATATACCAATTAAACAAAAAACCAACTTCCATGCTTTAGGAAGCAGATTTTTTAATCATTTTGTTGTTTTGACTTTTTGAATGTCCTTTTCTCTCTTTCAGCTATTTTTTAACCATGATAAGAGCTTTCCTGTCTTGACGACATTTAAAAATACTTCATTTCAAAGCAGCTATCAAAGGGACATCAACTGGCACATATGCTTGGCATCAGGGCATACCAAATGGCCCAATTAAACCACTTGCAGTCTTTTCAAGACACAAGTTAAATGCACCCAAGAAATGTCAACTGGCTGTTTTTTAATTCCATGAAAAATGATCTTCACCAGTGAGAACTGCCTTAGGAATTGAGCTCTTAAGTCCCTGAGAAACCCATGAGGTTCCTGCCATTTGTCTCAGGCATAGATCGGGACGAGAGTTACCTGAGAAGAACAGGAGCTCAGCACATGTGCATGCAAGGGCCTTTTCCCTGGGGATAGTACAGACCGAAGACAATAGAACTGCTTGAAACTTTACCCAGAGTGGATTCTTAAACACCCCATTCTAAGTAAACTTCCAAACATCTTCCTCCATGGCACAATTCTTTAACCATTCATAAGAAATGTTCTCATTGTGACACATTAAAAGAAACAAAAGAATAAAGAGTGCAACTATTAGAAAAGCTACAGGCTTCAGCTATGGCTTCTCCCCTACAAAACCAAATCAAAACAAAAAGACAATAAATTAATAGGGAACAAGATATGGAGCTGTCTCAAAACTGACAACAGGAACCACAATGACTCACCCTCACTCCCTTTTTCTAGACATTAACTCAACTTTCAGACTGTATCATGGGCAAGATGCCTGCACTTTGGAAAATTGGAACCCACAGGCTGTTTTCATAATTTTTCCTCTCTGGGAAGCTGTTTCTGTTGCTAAAATTCCTGTCAGGGATGCCCTCCTTCACTGTTAAGCAATCCATAACCTTTCTGCTAGATGCCCACGCGTGCGTGCCTGCGTGTGTGTGTGTGTGTGTGTGTGTGTGTGTGTGTGTGTGTGTGTGTGTGTGTGTGTGTGTGTGTGTGTGTGTATAGCATACCAGTCCTGGAGTTGAACTCAGGGTTTGAGTGCTGCCCCTTAGGTTTTCTGATCAAGACTAGCACTCTACCACTTCCAGGTTTTTTGCTGGTTAAATGGAGATAGGAGTCTCATGCACTTTGCTGTTTGGGCTGGCTTTTAACTGAAATCCTCAGATCTCAGCCTCCTGGATAGTTAGGATTACAGGCATAAGTCACAGGGCTGCTGATTTAACTGAAGTAAACTACTGACCTTCTTTTTTAGTCTGGTACCTTGGACCATAGTTCTTGGCCGTTCTGTGTGCGCATAACTACTGCTCATGGCTAGAAATGTATAAAATGGCTAACTAAAATCATTACTTAAGGATTTAAAACACAGGGGAAAGAGGAATGAGGAGTTTGAAAGAAGAGAGAAGAATGATTTATAATCCTACAAACATCAACCAAGCTGATGGGATACAATAGGGTAAATTCTACTGGGGCTAGTACTCACTAAAGCCAGAAACTCATTGTGTATACCTGACTATATTGTATTTAGACTAGTGCTTTTAAACTTCACACATCTCATAAAAGCTAGTGACATTTACTTGCTGCAAGTATTTTATATTGTAATATTTTATCAAATGCTAATATCAATAAAATACATGATTTCTAATTTATCTTTTTTATATATTTTTATTGTAATTAATAGAAGAGTTACATTATATTCACCAGATAGAAGGTGCATTAATTCACATACATTGATAACCTTTCACATGTCTTGGTCCCCATTACCCTCCCCCCACCCCCCCATCTTGTTTTCCCCCCTTCCCTATCCAATTTCAAAAAAACAAATACAAATATATCCAATATATCAGGCAACAAAGTGAGATACTGTAACAATGTGAGATAACCAAGGGACAGCAAAAGAGATGAGAGATAAAATAATACATTAAGGACAATAATCACTCATTATATGGCTTTTGTTTCTATATCCTAGAGGTCCTTTCATTTAGCATCATACTATATGGCCTTTTGTATCAAGGTTTTGCTCTATTGCAAATCTCTGCTAGGAGAGCCCAAGGTTTCTACTCATTATGACAAATGAGGGAAACAATTGAGCCTATGATATATCTCTGGGTTATACTCATGTCTATTTAGCATGAAGTCTTACAGACTTCATAGTATTAATGAAAATCCCTCAGGAAAAGATAAGCAAATTACACTAAGGTAGGCTTTATCACCTAGTACATATTTAATTATGTAAAACATTACACTAATGGCATTCTATCAACCACATAAAACTGGACAGTGCCATTGCTAATTTAGCTCAGCAATATCTTCTTCTTGCTCGTGAGACCCACAGCCAAGATGAAGTCAGATATAAAAATCAAAGAAAAGGAAATCTTGATGGTAACACACTATATTTACTAAGAAAGCTATTCATAGGGTTAAGTCCCTCTAAAGGTACTGAAATACCAGCATCCCTCCCAATACTTACAAATTTCAGATATTTTAAATGTTTGAGGTGAAATACTTTCAAAAGAACACCAAAAACTGAAAATCTATTACTGAGGTTTACAATTTTAAGCTGTATTTCATGTTGAGATTTAATTACCTTAAAGTCTTTCATTTTTACTGTCAGATAAAATTCCTAAAATTTAAGTAGCATTCTCTCTCTCTCCCTCTCTCTCTCTCTCTCTCTCTCTCTCTCTCTCT
Organism: Megascapheus bottae; assembly: GCF_031878675.1. NCBI lineage: Eukaryota > Metazoa > Chordata > Mammalia > Rodentia > Geomyidae > Megascapheus > Megascapheus bottae. The sequence goes on from NC_143513.1 coordinate 44,714,642, forward strand.
CTCTCTCTCTCTCTCTCTCTCTCTCTCTCTCTGAGTTCATAAAGGTCATAGCACTTTGGCTTTCAGTGATGACTAATTTTAAAATGTTCTCTCATGAATCATACTCCCCTTTCTCTGCACTTTCCAGACGTGCTTCATAAATGTGATCCATCGGCAGGAACTCAGGCATGGTGCTTTCACGGGGTACTGCAGGCTGCTGCCTTCCCTGACCTCCACACAGCCATCTGCCTCTTCTCTTGCTCCCTGCACAGGACCAGAATGCCTTATATTCTTTAGGCTCATCTTTGTCAGAGAACAGAAAATAATACTAAGCAATGGGAAAAAGAATTGTCTAAATCATAATTTTTAATCTTTAGAATCTAACACTAAAACAAATCTTTTGCTAGTTTCACAGAGCAATAATGTAAAAATTCTTAAAGCAATACAAGAAATTAATATCTCCTGGTAATCCACTGTGGACAAATTGTTTTAAAGAAGGCTTAACAACAAGTACCATTCATGGGACGCTATATACCTATTAAATGGGACTGAATAAATAATAACCTTGGCTTTTAAAAAAACAGTGAAATAATACCCACTAGTGGCATTAAATCAAATAAATGCATCTCTAGTGATTAGGTATTGGGCTGATTTTAAGTCAAAATTCTAAATAAATGCTCATTTGGTGTTTTCTAAATTGATAAAATACTACCTTTATGTAGTGATAGAAAGATCAATCATTATAAAAGGCTCTTTAATATTAAAATGTTCACATTATAAAATATCCATGAGGAATCTCTTTGACTGTATTTGTGTGCATACATATGTACTATATATATATGTATACATAGTGGGTACTCATGTGTATCCACACATACATGAGTTGTATATACAACACATATATGTATGTTATATGTATCCTAAATTCAAGGTTATTCACATTTTATTCTACATGCTCTTCAGCAGATCTTTCACTATTATAATGCAAAAGTCCAAGCTAATTTACATTTCTATTTCTGCAAAAGGCAGAGTTTGATCAAAGTAAAAAATATAATACCTTCAATTTTCATAAACAGATGAATTTATTTTCCCCCTTTGGTGAATCCAAATTAATGTAGATGCAGACACCCTAAAGAGAAAGCAAAGACACATTTTTCTGGCTCAGGCTGTCATCCTAAAGACAACCTTATTATGTATGAGTTCCAATGAAAGACAATTAATACAGCCAAGCATGGTGGTCTAGGTCTGTAATTCCACCACTTAAGCAGCTTAGGCAGAAGGATTTTGAGTTCAAGACCAGCCCCAACTCTATAGATAGTTCCAGACCAGCACAGACACATAATAAAACCCTGTTTCACTCTAAGATTCCACCTCACTCCAGTTCGAATAGCCAGGATCAAGAAATCTAGTAACAGCAGATGCTGGAGGGGATGTAGACAGGAGGGATCACTACTACACTGTTGGTGGGAGTGCAAACTCGTTCAACCACTATGAAAAGCAGCATGGCAGTTCTTCAAAAGACTAAATAAACATAGAGCTCCCTTATGACCCAGCAATTCCACTACTTGGCATTTACCCAATCATCCAGAAACAAGGACATACTAAATCCACCAGCACAACAATGTTCATTGCAGCACTATTTACCATAGCAAAGATATGGAACCAACCCAGATGACCCTCAGTTGATGAGTGGATCAACAAGATGTGGTATTTATACACAATGGAATTCTATGCTGCTGTCAGAAAGAACAACATTACCCCATTTGTAAGGAAATGGAAAGACTTAGAAAAAAATCACATTAAGTGAAGTAAGCCAGACTCAAAGGAACATAGGCTCAATGGTTTCCCTCATTTGTCATAATCAGTGGAAACCTTGAGCTCTCCTAGCAGAGATTTACAATAGAACAAAACCTAGATACATAAGGCCATATAGTATGATGCTAAATGAAAGGACCTCCAGGATATAGAAACAAAAGCCATTTAATGAGTGATTGTTGTCCTTAATATACTGTTATCTCTCATCTTTTTTGCTGTCCCTTAGTTATCTCATATGGTTATAGTATCTCACCTTGTTATCTGATATATTGTATATATGCTTATTTGGTTATTTGAAATTGGATAGGGATGGGGGGAAAACAAGATGAGCGGTGGGGGTGCGGGAGGGAAATAGGGACCAAGGCATGAGAAAGGATATCAATGTGAAGTAATGTACCTTCTATGTGGTGAATATAATGTAACCCTTCTATTAATTACAATAAAAATATATGGAAAAATAAAATAAAGCCCTGTTTCAAAAACTAAAACAAAAGATGCACCAAATATATTAATATCACTATAGAATTATTCTTTGTGGTTTTGATTTATTCCTGAAAAGTCCTTGCTAACTTGTTTGAAATAATTCACAGTTTAGGTTTAAAAGAACACATAATTCTTATGAAAAAGAAATATAAACAAAAAGGAGACATATCTGCTTGACTAGCATACTGGAGACTCTAGGTTTAAGCTCCTACACTGGGGGAAAATATTAACTTAAGAAACTTAAGTGAAAAAAAGAACAAAATGAATTTGTTTAAAAAGTTATTATACTTTTTATTTTGAGACATCCTCTCTGTTTTTTTCTTATTTATATCTCTTTTTCCAGTTTAGCAGTATGAATTAAATAGGCCATACAAATCCACAAATCAATGTAAAATAAAATACATTATGTGAACTCCTGAAATCAGGACCTTGCACTCTCAGCTCTTTTACTCATGGATGATGCCTTATCACTTGATGGTTAATTGGAAATTGAGTCTCTCGGATTTTTCTGCTCCAAATGAACAGTAATCCTCCAGATAACTAGAACTATAGGCATGAGCCATTAGCACCTGACTTATATGAGCTTATTTTTTTATATATTGGATAATGAAAAACTTAAATCTTTTTCAATTACTCTAGGGAACATTAAATGTTTCCCTTTTTTGCTCATGATCCTTGTCTACAATACTCAGCATTTATTCACTAAAACATCTCCTATTTACAGACATGTCTCCCCTCCTCATCTAGATACTTCATGAGGGACGAGTTATCTCATCTTTTCTCCCACATCTAAAATAGACAATGTTCACAGGGTTGATTTCATACTCATATTGTTAATACGTATTTGTCATTCACATATTCTGCTAACCAAGCAGGACAGGCATTGAGCTTCTGTTCAGAATTTTAATAGGAAGCCACAAAGAAAATTCTCTGCAAGTGTAAACTTAAGCATTCTTGCTATTTGATGTTGATGATTTCAAGTTCCTAAAAAGTGTGGCACTTTTCTGCCCACAAGAAGGGGATTCCTTTTACTCAAGGCATGTGTGGGTATATATACATATCTATCTTTACAGCATATGGCCATAAATTTAAGATTAAATACCTAATTGTGAGAAAAAAAAACATTCTTGCCAGAATCTAAGTACTGTGAAAGTAGCCAATGCTATCTCATTAGTTAGTAAGCTAATGGAAATGTTGCCAGCACTTCTTTTCAGTGTCTAGAAAACAGAGCCTTCACTGTGCCAAGACTTCACTGATTTATTTTTGTAAACAGTGATATAATAAACCCAAGGAAGCCAAAAAAAGCAAATTTTAAAAAAATAAATATTCATTTGCTATCAAGATGGATGTGACCTTTTTCTACCCAAGCCTATTACTGACAATTCAGAAAGACTATGTGAAGCAGTCATTCATTTATCTTCACTACATTTGCAGGGACAGCCACAATTCAAGTTTTAAAATGCCCTCAATTTTCCATTCCTGTGGCTTTTATACAAGGAATCATATTATTTTACCCATGTACCTTATTACTTTTTGACCTTTCACGAAAACCTGATAATATAAATCTACAAATGAAATAATACTCAAGAATTTCATTTTTCTTCTTCAGTATGCCTGCACATAACCTTCAGCTTTAAATTCACTGTATTTTACTATGGCACTGAGAATCGGATATGTTTAAGAGTCTAGTTTGTAGTCTGAGCTCCAGCACTTATTGGTTATAAGAGTACAGGAAAGTGGGACCAGGAGTTTGGCCTAGTTGTAAAGTGCTTGCCTAGCATGCATGAAGCCCTGGGTTTGATTCCTTGGTTACCACATACCCCCAAAAAGCCAGAAGGAGTTCTGTGACCCAAGTGGTAGAGCACTAGCCTTGAGAAAAACAAAGGACAGTACCCATGCCCTGAGTTCAAGCCTCAGGACTAAAAATAAGAATTTAGGAATGTAATCTCAGTTTCCTGGACCTTGGTACTAAACCTATAGGATGAAAACACATCACAATAGTTCCTTCATACAAATAAATTAATGTTCTATGTAAATAAAATGATTGAGGCAATGAGGAACCAAATGAAGTCAATAATAATTCACTATTATCATGCATAAATATGAATACATATCTTAAAATATGTTACCTGAGAAAATGGAATTTAGACATACAGTCACATTTTGCTTTCTCTATTAATTTTGATTCAAATAATCTTAAAATGTTGGGTATTTTACTTGGATAACCCTATTTCACAATCCATATGAAACTAATAAACTGGGCACCAGGAGCTCATACCTGTAATCTGGTTCAGAAATTGCTAGGAGTTGGTCTACATGGAAAGCACAGGCAGGTGGGGTGGGGGCGTAGTGAGCACAGGGCTCCATTCCTCCCTCATCCTAACCCTTTATCTGTTATCTGTATTTGAGCCTACCTCTCAATATATTGCACTTCACTGTCTTCAGTAAAGCCCTTTCAATGCTGGGATGTTTCCTGTAAAATCTAGTTTCTTCTTCACTGCCATTCACTCACAGTGTTCTAACTACATGAATATTCTTTGACATACTCTTCCCACCAAGCTGCCTCCTGACTCAGGAAATATTATTCCTTCTTTATGGAATGTTCTCCTGCTGCCACTAACTTATTTTTGAGCTGGCTTTTTTACAGCTTGAGCATCTTTGTTTTACAATTATCTCTTCAACATTCAATAAGGTTCCACTGCCACCTTCTAAATCAATACCCTTTTTTTTTCCCTTGAAGTATTTATTTATTCATTTTTTTTTGTGGGTCATGGGGCTTGAACTCAGCCTGGGTGTCATCCCTGAGCTCTGCAGCTCAAGGCTACACTATCCTTGAGCCAAGCCCCACTTCCTGTTGTCTAGAGGTTAATTGGGGATAAGAGTCTCTGGTTCTTTGTGTGCCTGGGCTGGCTTTGAACCTTGATCCTCAGATCTCAGCCTTCTGAGTGGTTAATATTACACTGCATCCAGCTTTCCTTGAAGTATTTTCTTCAGTTGTGTTTATACATATGTAAACACAAAACAGAGTAGTTAAACAAAGCAAGGTGGTTCTGCTTCTTGTTGTCTCTACATGAGGCTACATGCTCTATGAGGAAAGAAACCATATCTACACTGAACTAAATTCATCATTCAGTATTTTTAAGAAAACAAGTTAAACAAAAATACACAAGAATCAAAAATGGAGTCATTAGTACAAAAATAAAGAGGGCATAAGCAGGAAATAATATATTTGAAGTAAAAGAAGAAAGGAATCGAAGGAATTGCTTGGGAACATACCATTTTAATTACACAGAGGCCCTGTTCCCCACTGGGTCCTCAGAACGATCATTTCTTTCAACTGTTGAATTTATTCTTCAAAAGAGTAAGCCTAAGTCCCTCTCTGCCTATTCATTTCTACCATGTATTAAAGAGTGTAACCTTGTTGTAAATGAGGTCTGTCTTTTGCCTCTGACTTCCAGACGATTATATCTTGTTCTTGGAAGGCCAGGAGAACCTCTGGTTGCCTAAAGGTTGTAGGTCAGGCTGGATATCTAAGACTAAGATTTTTCTTTTGGACACACCTGGAAAACCAATAATGTGTGTTAGGATTGGGTATTGTGTCACCACCATATCAGCCAGCCTACAAATTCTGATTATGGAAATTTAGGATGGCTTGGGAAAACTCCATCCAAAAGCAAATACTAAGAGAACAAAGAAAATCTTGAGAGCTATGTCCTCTTTGTCCTTGGCATAAAATCTCATATTCATCATGATCTCAGACATGGGAACATAACCTGTATGAATTACATAAGTAACCCCAACCATTAGCTTAAGGCAGAGGGCAGACAAAGGGAACCCAGAAAAAGCCCAGGGAAGAAAGCGAATAAGGCATTTGTTCATATGGATCTCTTGTAGTAGGATTGTTTCAGTAACAGAAGGTCACTGTTCCCCCTCTCCTCCCTGTGGGTAACTACATTCATAATTAGTCTCTTCATAAATAAATCCTTTTCCATGTCTCTTAGTTTGAAGTTGGCCATTTTTTTTTTCCTGTTGTGAGCTTCCCTGGCATAGGACAGCACTATTTCATGAGAAAAACCAAGGCTCAAAGTCATTTGTTTAACTCCACATAATAAATGTAAAAGTGAGGCTTGAACTTACTTGGTCAAGTAGTAGAACATATACTTTTTATAGAACACAGGCAAAAATACTGTTTACAAAAGAGTTAAAGGCAAGGAGAGGATGGAAGGAGGACTCTGATCAAGATACGGTATAGGGTGTCAATGTGTGAGAAGTGATGTATCCTCTCTCTGGCGAATGTAATTGTGACCCTTCTATACATTAAAATAAAAAGATGCAATATTACAAATAAATGGGGTGTCAAACTGAAATCTCCTGGTACAGCTATTTGAAGATGATTTTTAAAAGGTATAAAGAAATGTTAAAGAAAGAAAAGCAACGGGAATAATCAAAAAATGGGAAAGCACATGGCCACAGCCTCTAATAGATAAGAAAATGTGAGGAAGAAACTGGGGGATGTGATAGAACATATAAAAAACCTTCAAAGAAGCCAGAGCTCAATAATCCTGGAGTTACATTAATGCATCACCTGGTCATTTCAAGGGTGAATTAATAGTATATAAAACAATAAATAAACATTATGCAAACATGCATTCTAAATTCAATTATGAACGAGGAAAGGGCATGTGTCTATATGTTGGCACATGCATATATACTCAACTCTATCTATATACACAATTATATACAGAGAGACCACGGACAATAAAGAATAAGAGAAGGAAAGTATGTGAGAAGACAGATGGCTAAATTTATTTCATGTATCATAAATAATCTTGCAAAATATATTTGTGACTGATGGGCAACATTTTTCATTGTGGAAAGGGAACATTTCACAATAAACTTTGGCAGAGAAAAATGTGTTCTGCATGAAATAATTTTCTCACATTTCCAAGATGATATAAATTAATATGCAAAGCACCAAGAAAAAAGTGATTGATTTTCATATTTCATGAAATCAATGTGCAGCTTAAATTTGTCATATTTATGAACATTTTATGAAACAACTGATTCCAGTTTCTGAGAGTACAATAAAAAATGCACAAGGTGTGGGCTCTAAAATTTGGCAAAGTTTCTTCAATCAGACAAAAAATATTTTTGAGGAAAAACTAACCAAGAAATTATGATCATTCCAACTTATTTTTTAAACTAATAGCATATACATCAAATTCAGGCAGATGAACTTTTTACTGACTTCTTAGTGATATCATAAACCAACTAGAAAGCTCATCTTAACTTGCAGATACAATATATATATAGAGAGAATAAGTGTTAGAAGATCTTATCTATTCTCAAACTTTCTATCACAAGCCACAGGTCATTCTAATTTTAGAAAAGACATCTCAGAAGTTTAACTAAAAAATATTTGATTATTCTGTCCTTGAATGCATGGGATAAACAATGGATAAGTCAGTTACATTTTTGTCAATGACTAAAAGAATATTTCCTTGAGAGAGTTGCTTTTTATCCAGGACTCAACCACAGAAATGGATGAGTTCTTTGGCAAAAGTAGACGAGATGTAACACACAAGAAAGAGCCTTATTTTTTGCAAGCGAGTTCAGTTTTTTTCCTTTAATGTTCTCATGTTTAAATTAAGAAGACTGCAGTAGATCTGGTTAGGTGACAGATTCCTCTATGAACACTTGCTATTGGTGATGTCTACTGGGCATGAACAAGGATGCTCTGTGGTGCCTGGGAAGAAACACTTGCCTCAGTTAGCAATGTCTGCCGTGGGTATGGCTGTAATAGAAATGCTATTCACAGGATATATCTGTGCCAGACTGTTTTTTAAACTTAAACATTTAGTAAAATTGGAAGAAATAATCAGCTAAGTTATAACAATACACCATAAAGAGATATGATCTGAATTTTTATGCATAAAATTTAAGTTATAGTGGAACTATGTAGTGTTTCAGAAAAACTACAATATTCAATGATTCTAAGTATAAAGTATTTCAAAATGTATCCTGCTGTTATTTAGTTCTCTAAATAATAATGACTATGGTTTAAAAAAAACATGATTTTTTTTTTTTTTGCCAGTCCTGGGCTTGAGCTCAGGGCCTGAGCGCTGTCCTTGGACTGTCTCAAGGCTAGTGCTCTACCACTTGAGCCTCAGCTCCACTTTCAGCTTTTTGCTATGTATGTGGTACCGAGGAGTTGAACCCGGGTCTTCGTGCATGCTAGGCAAGCACTCTACGACTAAGCCAAACTTCCGCCCCCCCCCCAAAAAAAACCATGATTTTTAAACCAATTTTTGTTATGCTTAAGTAGTTGTACAAAGGGGTTTTAATTCAACATGTCATTTTGTGAATACAATGAATCTTGGTCAATGTCATCCTTTCATATTTCTCCCTGTTTTCCCAAAGTCACCCTCAGGTGGGCAAACATACCCATAACATGTGTATATTTGTGAAAATGGAATTATATTAGTCAAGATGCATTTGAATGCCAAACACACAACACACATATTTATTCATTCATTCATATATACAAAGCTAAGGACTCCTGGGACACTCTATCAAATTTCTCATCTAATCACCATTTGACACCAGATGTGGAGAAATTAGGAATGAATCTCCTACTTGAAGAGTTGGATAAGGAAGGACAGCTGTTCAAATCACAAATAATTCATTCCCAGGTTCTCCCTTGCTTTTTCCAGAATAGGCTTTTTCCAGAACTGATGCAGAGATAGGACTTGGTTTTACTACAAACTTCTTCTGGTATTTGCCAATACATCATGAAAAAGTGACACTTTAGCTTTAGGGATGGACAACTCTATCCTCCTTCAAAGACAGTTCATATATAACATGGAAGAGTAGCTAAATACTATTCTGAATTCACAACATAGATTTATAAGTTGAAAGGAAAACAACTTTGAGGTAAAATAATTCACATTTTTTGTCAGGAATGTAGGGCTGAATGTAAAAATGATACTGAGAAAACCACCTATCGATGTGTAAAGTCCAAGAAGACTTTAAATAATGAAAAGAAACCTATACATTTAATTGGAAAAAAATATTGAGTACAACAATTCTGTAAATGGTTGTAGGCTCTATCTCAAAAGCAAACGTTGTCTCTGAAAACACCAGGTTTTGCAATGTGCTACAAAGCACTCCTAAGTTTAAAGTATAGTCATGGCTTCACTGCTGAAAATTTATGACAAATGGAGATTAGTGTTCAGTTGATGGGTAAAAACATCTGCAGGAGAAATCATATATCAACAATGGCTAGAAAAACATTTTTGTTGCTGTTGTTGAACAAGGTATTATCTGTCTACAACTAATGAATAGACATTTTGATTAAGTAAATAGGAGAGCTTTTAAAAATCAAGAATAAATTGGTTTTGAAAAGTAGACTTCACAAGTTTGTCAATGTAAGTCTTTCAAAGAAGTTCTAAGTTTGAAATGTTTTTCCTTAGTGAATTTTGGTTGCTAAACTATTAGGAAACCCCAAAATGTTTTAGTACCAAGATAGCATTGCTGGAGGTGGTATGCATAGTAGTTCTAACATATATTTTAGTTGAATCCTAGATATATAAAATAGAACAAATCTATTATTTATTTTCATAAACAAATAGCTTCGAATTTCAAAATAGGTAATTTAAAAAGATTGCTTACTTGAAATTTTTCTTGACATGATTGCTACAGTAAAAGCTTGCTTATTTTAGATCAGAAGATAATGACTTTATACACATATTTCATATAACTAATGTGTACACCATATAAAGACATTTTATAATTCAGAAACAAAGCAACAACACACTTTTAAAAATGGACACTGGCAGTGGGGCACAGTGACTCACGCCTATAATCCTAGCTACTCAAGAGGCTGAGATCTGAGGATGGAGGTTCAAAGCCAGCCCAGGCACACAAAGGACCCGAGACTCTTATCTCCAATTAACCTCTAGAAAAAATGGGAAGTGGGCGTGGGGGTTGGCTCAAGGGCTGGCGGTAGCTGAAGAGCTTAGGAACAGCACCTAGGCCAAGTTAAAACAAAAATTTTTTTAAACAAAAGGACAATGGATATGAATGAACATTTCTTCCAAAAGAGATAAATAAATGTATGTTCAAGTGTGACAAAAGATTACCCACAATAACGGTCACAGAAAAATGCAAATCAAACGATGTGATGCTACTTCATATCTAAGAAAACAAAAAATAGAAACTAGAGCTGGGAGTCTGACTTAGTGGTCAAGTGCTTGCCTAGCATGCACAAAGACCGGGTTTGATTCCTCAGTACCGCATACATTGAAAAAGCTGGAAGTGGTGCTGTGGCTCATGTGGTAGAGCTCTAGCCTTGAGAAAGCCAGGGGACCATGCTCAGGCTCTGAGTTCAAGCCCCAGGAATGGCAAAAACAAAATAATAGAAACTAAAAAGTGTTGGTGAGGGTCTATAGAAAATGTAACCTCAAACATAACTGGTAAGCAAACTGGTATAGCCACTTTGAAAACAGTTCAGTAGAAACCTTGGGCTCTCCTAGCAGAGATTTGCAATAGAGCAAAACCTTGATACATAAGGCCATATAGTATGAAGCTAATTGAAAGGACCTCTAGGATATAGAAACAAAAGCCATATAATGAATGATTGTTGTCCTTAAGGTACTATGTTACCTCTCAGCTCTTTTGCTGTCCCTTGGTTATCTCATATTGTTACAGTATCTCACTTTGTATCTGATATATCGGATATATTTGTATTTGGTTATTTGAAATTGGATAGGGAAAAGGGGAAAACAAGATGGGGGTGGGGGGAGGGTAATGGGGACCAAGACATGTGAAAGGGTATCAATGTATGTGAATTAATGCACCTTCTATCTGGCAAATATAATGTAACCCTTTTATTAATTACAATAAAAAATATCAAAAAAAGAAAAACAGTTCAGTACTTGCTCAAAAAGTTAAACATAGAACCGCTATCTGCTTTGGTTTCATTCTAAAATGCCACCTCAACAATTCTTAAAGGCTTGGCTACAAGACGATGGAACTTTCTGGTCATGATGGCAGATTGTGGGCTCCATGGTCATTGATGAAGAGACATTTGGATGGCATTATTGGAAGGGCAGTGGGGACACAGGATGTGGTACCTAGTTGGAAGAGGAATGTCATGGAAGTATGTCATTGAAGGACTCATCTGGCATCCTTGCTCCTCTTGGTCCCCTATCTTTTTCATTTACTTTTTGCTTGTCCTGGAGCATGAACTCAGGGGCTGGATGTTGTCCTTGAACCTTTTTATGCTCAAGGCTAGCGCTCTACCACTTGAGCCATAGAGCCACTTCCAGCTTTGTCTGAATAGTTTTATTGGTGAGTACTTTTATAGTTCTCATGTCCCAACTGGGTTCTATCCATGATTCTCAGGCTCAGTCTCCTGAGTAGCAACCGTTACAGGCATGAGCCACCAGTACTGCAGTTGGTTCCGTATCTGCGTCCCACCTTTCTCTTGGTCTCTTGCTGTTCCTGTGTCATTATGAGATCAGCTCCTGTTTTCCGACAAAGCATTCCATAGCCTAGAAATACCAGGGCCCTTCAACCATGGACTGAAGCCTCAAACCAGGAGCCAAAATAAACACTTTATCTCTAACTTAATTTTCACAGCTCTTTGTCACAGTGATGACAAACTAAGTGAACATGCCACTAAAATGGAAGGGCATTCAAGCAAATTATTTGTAACACACGCTCACAGTAGTACTAGCCACAAAGGCCAGAAGATGAAAGCATCACAAATTCCTGTTTATCAAAGGAGTGAAATATCAATTCATGTTACAACTGAACAGGAACGTGGATGAGTCTAGAAAGCATTATACTTACAAAAAGAACTTGAGCACATATTGTATGATTCCAACTATATGAAATGTTCAGGATAGGTAAATTCTTACAGAAGTTGCTGATCACCAAGAGCTTGAGTGAAGGATGAATGGAGAATGACTACTTAATGAGCACAGGATTTTTCTTTTGGTATGGTAAAAATAATTTAAAAATGTATAATTCATGATTGCCAAAAGCAATACAAGAATTAAATGCTCCTTAATTCATATGTGATACATTTTTAGATGGTTAATATCATCTCATGTGATTTTTGTTTCAATTTTTTCTTACTATTTTAACAAATTTCATATGACTGTTTTGGATGATAACTATCCATAATAAAAATGATGGGGCCATGAAAAATGAGTAAAAACAAATTTTAAAGGGAAATATTGCTCACTAGTCAAATCTGGCCAATTTAAGAGGTACAGTGATTGTTACTGTATCTGACTTTGTTAACTTGTATATTGTATATATGTTTATTTGTTTAGTTGAAATAAAAAAGGGAAGGGGGAAAACAAGATGATTGGAAGGAGGTGGGGGAGGAAATGGGGACAAAAACATGAGAAAGGGTATCAATGTGTGAGAAGTAATGCACCTACTATCTGGTGAATGTAACTCTAACCCCTCTATACATTACCCTGACAATAAAAAAATAAAAGAAAAAGAGAGAAAAGTTGAAGACCTGGACACAGGAGTTTACAGAGTCACAACAATCAAATGCACTGCATAATTCTGAGTTTGATTCTTAGGACAAAGACATAGCTATAAGGAACATTCCTGGAATAAATGGATGAAATTTTAATATAGAATACTTTAGATATTAGCATTGTGGAAATGTTAAATGAAACTTACATGGACAATTATACTATGAGAACATAGAAAGGATTTGGGGCTGAAAATTCATCTAGTATCTACATTTTTTGTTACGTGAATCAGCAATAATGACTGTAATTTAAATTATGTACATAACCATATACATGTGTGTATGTGTATAAGAAGTATATGAAAATATGTCAGAATGTTATCAATTGTTGAGGGTATTGGACTTGGGAATTCTTGGCATTCTTTTTGTAACTTTTCATACCTTTGAATTTTTTCCCAAATTGAAAGTTAACTTTTAGGAACTGTATCTTTATGGTCAGTATTTCTTTTTCCATTCAAGTCTATATTTTAATTCATACCTGAGAACATGTTCTTAGCCATATTGTCTTGATGGCCATTTGCCTCATAGAAACAAAGGCAATTAGAAAAGATGAATGTCATTTGCTTACTGAATGTATTTGGTTGTCAATTCAAAACGTTTCCCTGTGGCATCATTCTTTAGAAAGATTTTATTAACAGTGATTTTTACATCATATTTCAAGTATCATGTTTAACAAACAAGTATTCAGGAAGGGAATCTCTATATGTAATAACTAGCACATAGATTTTAGAACATAATTAAAATCAAGCTGAGGGTTTGTATGTCATAAATACATATCATTCCATATGATATAACCATGTCTATAGACTATATATCCCATCATAGATTTTTTATAACTATGTAGTTATGTTTATATCTCCAAGACCATGTCCATAACTTTGGGTACCCAAATATTGAATCATTGCTCTTGTACTATTAAATCTAATATCTACATATCAAAGAGACCAGGTGCTTTTATTCCTTTGTTCTCACTCAACATGACGCCCTGTAGTTTCATCCACTTCCCATCAAATGCCATTATTTTATCTTGTCTGTTGGCTACGTAGAATTCCATTGTATATATGTACCTTATTCATATGCAGTAGGGCATTTGGGTTGTTTCCATCACTGGCTATTGTGAATAGTGCAGAGATGAACATGACTGAGCAGGGGTCCTTATCATATCTTGGGTTATGATGTTCAGGATAGATGCCCAGGAATGGTATGGTGGGATCACAGAGAAGGTCTATTTTTAGTTTTTTAAGAAACCTCCAAACTGCTTTCCAGAGTGGCTGAACTAGCTTATAATCCCACCAGCAGTGCAGTAGGGTTCCTCTTTCTCCACAACCCCACCAGCATTTGTCATCTTCTGAGTTCAAAATCTTGGCCGTTCTAATTGGGGTAAGATGGTATCTTAGGGTTGTTTTTATTTGCATTTCCTTTATGACCATGGATGATGAGCATTTTCTCATTTTTTTTTTGCTATTTTAACCTCTTCTTTTGATAAATCTCTCTTTAGTTCCCTTGCCCATTTAGTGATTGGCTTGTTGGGGTGTTTTTTTCTTTTGGGGGGGGTGTTAGTTTCTTGAGTTCCCTGTAGATATTGGATATTCAGCATTTGTCTGATGTATTATTGGTAAATATCTTTTCCCACTTGGTTGGCTGTCTTTCTACTTTAGTACCTATGTGGCAACATTTTTTTTTCCCAGTCCTGGGCTTGGGTTGGGCTCAGGGCCTGAGCACTGTCCCTGGATTTTCTCAAAGCTAGGGATCTACCACTTGAGCCACAGCACCACTTCTGGCTTTTTGCTATGTATGTGGCACCGAGGAATCGAACCCGGGTCTTCGTGCATGCTAGGCAAGCACTCGACCACTAGGCCAAACTCCCGGCCCAGTGGCAACATTTTTTAGTGTTAGTTTGAATGTACTTTGTTATTCCACCACTTTTTTAGAAGAGAAGAAATCAATAGACATTCATTGAAATAAAGGATATTATTAAATGTTTTCTTAGGTGCATTGCTAATTATATGATAACTGGGAAATGTATACTTATATCTGATGGTCTCTACACCAACTTGTCTTAGTAACTAAACTTTTGCCTTTTGTAAATAAATATAAGAAATATTAAGTTTGGGATAAATTTTTATATGTAATTATTATATTACAAGCCAATGCTCTGCTCTTGACCAAACTCTGATATCCAAATATTTCAAAAGAAATCACTTTTATGCTGAAAACTCTTTCTGTACTCTGCTCTTGACAGCTCAGAAGACATCAGAGCTGGAAGGGGAGCTTCAAGACAACTAGATTATATTCTCTCATTTAATAATAATTTTGGTTTTTGAAAAAAAGAGCAGAAAAGAAATGATCTATTCAAACTTTTACATGAAGTAGAAATAAAAAATAAACTAAAAACCTTTATAATCACTTCTTGGATTCTAAACTGTCTACCTACCTCATCAGACAGTTCAGATTCGTTTAGCTATCTCTTTAAAGACATGAGAGAATTTCTAAAATATTAATTTGGTTCTTATAAACACTATGCCCACAATAAACTTTCAATGCAGGATTTATTTCTAGCAATAGCAATAAAGCTCTAGTTCTTCATGTCCAGAGCAAAACCTGATTAATTTTGGGTCCCATATAGAAAAAACAGGTATATGAGACATAAGTTTAGTTCCCTCATTTTGGGAAATATTTCTGCTTCAATGCTTGTTCTCCAGCCAAATAGCTAGAAATCCTTGAACAATATTTAGATCTCTTTGGCAAAAAGAAGTTAGCTTATAAAGATTTCATCTATACAGAAACTTCTGGGAATCAATATTTTAATATTCTTGCTAATGGAGCTGGATTGCAATAGAAGGCAAGAGAGTCTTAATTTTTCTTACAATGTTTTTCACTTTCAGAAACATTTGAATATCTGCTTTCTTTCTTTCTTTCTTTCGTTCTTTCTTTCTTTCTTTCTTTCTTTCTTTCTTTCTCATTTGGTTCTCACAAAGATTTTAATCCCATATCAGATTTTAGCAAAAAAGGGAGATTTGCAGTATTTTTGGCTATGATCAAAACATGCTGAAAATCTCCAGAGAATACCTATTTGTACTGAATCTAAGAATAAAGAAAACTGGGGCAATTCAGTTACATGGAAGCTACTGATAAGAGCCATTTAATAGAATGGCAAAGATGATTAGAGTGGATTGAAGAGCTCACAAATCAAGGATGTGGAGACAAGGGCTACAAGGCAATGAGGCCAAGAAAATTCATCTTATAGGAGCAGAAAACACTTAGAAGTGATGTTTTAAAATATCTTGTTTTTTATCTCTCAAAATTTTACTTACAAATATCATAAAAGTAAATTGGTAGTTGCCAAATCTAATAGTCAATTTTCTGTTCTTCTAATACTCAAAATTGCAGGGTTATAAAATACATTACCTATTACTTTCTTCTGGAAAACATTCCTTGCCTGAGCTTTCATAATACTAAGAACTCATGCCCTTGCTCTTTCTTGTTGCTCCCCCTCATTCTCCTTTCTTAGCGTTCCCACTTGTTTCATATGAAAGGTGCCCTAGGTCAGAACTTCAGACCTTATTATCACCATATGTGTTTTCCCCTGCCAGTTTGTCTAGACATGAGGATAATTTTTTAGATCATCTCATGAATAGAGATGTAAGCTCTGAGCTTCGTGTGTGTATATGTAAATATGATGTGCCCACTATTTATCTGAACTTATCAACTTATTAGTTTGAAATATCTGGGAAACCATAATGATTTACTTTCTATTTACAGCTAATTTGATTGCTTTCAGAAAAGCCTTTTATCTGGTAGCTGTCAGAAAATCAAGTAAACCAAATATCCTATTTAATTTTAATATGGTCTAGTCTGATCACTTAAAATCAATTAATACTTAATTCTTCTTTTAGGAAAAGGAAAGACTGGTTCTTCAAATACCCCCTTCATGGCATAAGGAGAGGAGTAAACATTGGTTTCATGATGGTTTTATGCATGTACTCCCTCTTTGTTATTCAAAGTATTATCTGTATACCAAGGACACCATCTTCTGAGATGTCACTAGACATGCATAATCCCAGGTTAACCATCAAGTTTACTGGATCAAATTTTAACAAGAATTTCAACAAGATCCTTGGATGAGTCACACAAGCTGAGAAGTACTGCACAACTGAAATCTATGCAGGATGCACCCAGGTATAGCTTGCTCTACTGACATTCAGAGCTATAATCTATATGCGTGGTGCCATTCTGTTAAATTTTGGTTGGATGGTTGGTTGGTTGAATTTGCCATTTTTAGTCTTCACTAGTTTCCTCAGTCTTGATAGTAGAATAGACTTCTTTTATTTGATTGGAGCTTAGTAAACATCTCAGCCCTTCTACTGATGGGGATCTTTGCCCAGTCTCTTACCCAAGCTTCTGTGGCTCAGGAAAGCTAACTCTTCATAAATACTTATGCTGGTTTATGGCATGGTCAAATTGCTATTGGCACACTGTTAAATGATGGAGCAAAGAAATAACATTTTATTATTAACCTAGACAATTATATTGTTTACTTAATACACCTACTCATCTTCCAAAGGGATACTTTGGAAGATCAATTCTCACCTTATTTTCAGTCCTTTTCTATCTTTCTCTTCCTCAAAGAAAAGGCCTTTCTTTGTCAATGTACTTACATCAGTTTTTCTTCTTACTGAATCTAACTAGGCTTTAATGGTTGATCAGGTCCCTCTCATACTAGAGAATATTGTATGAGCAGAGTCTCTTTGGCTCAAATGGAATCAGGAAAATCTTACCTCAATACAATAGCCTACCTTACTGGACTTGATCCAGAAAGTCACACCATAGGGTCTTTGTGCTAGTCCTTTCTTTTGCTTGTTGAATTATAATTACATTTCTGAAAAATAGCTGAATAATCTACTGACTGCTTCTTGCAATTCCTTCTATAATGAATTTTGATGTCCCTTCAGAGAATTGAATGATTAGAACTGATGAGAGTAAAGATTTTTAAGTTGTTGGTTTTGTTTCATACAAGTGATGAAAAGATCAGATCATTTTAAACATTACCTCATCTCTCATAAGTCCACTTCTCACAAAAGAGCATTACCATACAAAGAGGTAGCTAGATCAGATAGACAGCACTACTGTCCATTATAATGGAGCATTCTTGTACAACATGTTTTGTTTTACAACCATTACTATCTCTTAGTAGTCATTTTAGGTCTAAATTTTAAATGTCTTGGGAATCCTAGACTTTCTCATCATCTTTAACGACACCATGAAAATCCAAACATAGCACCTGCCTTTTTCCCACCTCCAACCAAATCTCTACATATCAGCCCAGTGATCTTTCAAACTGAGCTAAAAAATGATAGAAGTAATAACATTGGCACAACAATCAACAGACTGTCAATTACAGTCTGAAAACAGAAACATCATAAGAAGTCTCAGCGTTAGAATTATTTTCTTGTCAGCAACCATGACATGTAAACCACTAAACATATAGTCAAAGTAAATACTCTGTAAGCACAGTAGATAAGAAACAGCTGGCAGCTTTGAGCTATTCATTTCAAAATAAGTGAAACTTCATAACCAGAACTTGTGAGGATATTATTGGTAAGATAATTATTTGTGTGCTTAAGCATAAATAAAATTTCTTTTGCTCATCGTTTGAAAACCAGAGGCTTTTAGTGGTGTTGGGGAGTCCCTATTATTAAGTGCTAGAAAATTACTGTATCCTTCCTCAGTTCTACTAGATTTTGTATTTTAAAACTGGGTCATATCATCTGATATGTATTTCAAATATATATTTATTAAGAATTCATACTACCAGTTACTTGAAAAGATTAATGTACAAAAGAAACAAGACTAACAACATTGCTGAATTTTCATGCTTTTTAATTTAATTCCATTAATTTTTGTCTGTGCCAGTCCTGGGGGTTGAACTCAGGGTGTAGGTGCTCTGAGCTTTTGTGCTCAAGGCTCAAGGTATACAACTCCAGTCATAGTTCCACTTTTGGCTTTTTTGGTGATGAACTAGAGATAATCTCATGGACTTTTCTGCACAGTCTGGCTTCAAACAGCAATCTTCAAATCTCAGCTTCCTGAGTGGCTAGGCTTACAGCTGTGAGCCGCTGGTTATTGGCTATGCTACCAATCATTAAGAATCTCTGAAGAAAAGAAACTATGCTTGCTATTAATGTTTGTTTTCAGGATGAGACACCTTGAACACCTTTTGTGCAATCCCAGTGTCCTTAAGACAGCTTTGAGTAGCCTCTGTGCCTAGGCAGTATCCACAGAGCCATGCTAAAATTCTGGGTTATATATCCCCAAGGTCTCTTTCAATTAAAGACAGTTTCAGCAAATGAAACTCTACAAAGTGAAATAGCAAGTCACCAGTAAATATTGGTTTGGGTCAATATTATGGATTAATAAATGCAGTAGTATATGTCTTTGCTGTAAAAATTAAAGTAGTTCAAAAATTGAAGTAATAATACTTTCCTTCTCATGCTCTCTAATAAACAGATGGCAGCTCATGACTGGCTATTACCATAGGTAGCACTTTAAGCAGATTAAACACACACACACACACACACACACACACACACACACACACACACACACACATCAACTGGCCCAATTTAAAAAAATGGAGACGCAGACAATAAAGAAATGGCTAAAATCAAAGACATCTAAATCCCAATCTGCAGGATGAGGAATAAAGACACGTGATTTTTTGGCAGTGCTGTGCTTTTTTTCTGCTGTGGGTTGGTGGAAGGAAGTTAGAGTCTGGAGAGGAATCTCCTGGATGTAGTGTTTTTCTCACTTGAATCTGAATTGGATGTTCATTAACAAAACATCCAACACCAATTTGCAATCGCCATTCTGAATTTAACAGGGACAATTTGGAGGCTGCAAACTTGTCTGACTCTGAACATGTGCTTGTTTATTGGCACTGAAATAGCACTATACCAATTCAGTTATAAAGACAGCAGAGGAAATATAGATTAATATGAGAATCCATATTTTGTCTTTCCTGCATACTTTCTCTAATATGAGTAGGAATTAGGAATAGGTCAGAAGAACATCTGCTTTGCTAACTTTGATTGTGTAGGCAGGCAAAGGAATTTGCTTTTCTAACACTGAAGTAACTTGGGATGCTGCAAAAATAAATGCACCTTCTGTCTCATGGAATGTTATTACAGTGTGATGCTTCATGAATGCTTGGTGGCATTTTCGAGCAGTTCTTCCCCTCATTTCTTTCTCGGCTCCATAATGCAATCATGCTCTGAGCACTAGACTTCAAATGAGACATCTATTCAGAGTGTGTTCAGACAAAAACAAATGGTTTCCTTAGTAATGGGAACTATGTGGAAGCCTTCAGTACAGCCTTCTCCCTGAGCTTGAGTTTCATATGTAGACTTTTGGTGGCCATTATACATTTGGAGAATCCCCTCAACATCTCAAATGACCAGAGCATTGAATATTCATTGTGTTTCTAATAAAATGCACACTTCAGAAAAGTTTAAGGATGTAAGAAGTACTTTTAACAATGAAAGCTAACTTGCTTAGTTTCTGTCACAGGTCCAAAGAAGAAAAGCAATTTCAGTAAAGAGATATATGTTGGTATCCTGTTTGACTATATTCTAAACACATTTAGACTTTAAAAAGTTAAGGCTGCCAGTTTATTTTTCTGTGTATGCTTAAGAAACACTTCTCCTGCTTTTCTAGTTTTCTACATGATAATCATCGAGAGCTTAGAAGTTCTATTCTGTAGACAGGTTACAAGTTTTGTGTTTCTACAGTCTAAGATATATTGAAAGATAAAATAATAAAGTAATTTTGTGAACACCAGTGATAAAGCTTTTCAAATGTGGATCAATTAATCCATTTCTTACTTAGAATAAAGCATTGGGAAAAAACTAGTTGATTTTTAAATGGGGTATTATAGCTGTCATTTCTTAAACATTGACTCTCAAATGTAGGCAACTATATAGAGATTTTTTAAAATAAAGTGAAAATTGTTTTAAAATTATGCAAGCCAATATAATGTTTTTTGACTAATGTATCTCATGCCCAAATCAGAAATTGGGAGGGTTGCTGTTCACAAGCCAGCTCAGACAACAGTAACTCATTACAATCAATTTTTAAAGAAATAAAAAAAAATATAAAACTGTTGCATTAGGTCACATGCTGTCATCCCAACTACGACAGGTTAAATAGGAAGATCATGCTCCAGGCTTTACATATAGATGTGAAACATTGTTAGAAATAACTAAAGTGAAAAGGTCTGGAAGTGTGACTGACTCACATGATAAGAGTGCTGGCTTTGAGAAGTGAAAAAACCCTGAGTTCAAACCTCAATATTGCCTCCCCAAAGAAAATAAAAGATAGTGCTTGTTTACAGAGATAATTATAGATATCTTCATAACATACTAATTATACAATCAGGAGAATATAGATAAATATTCTGGATTTTAAAAAGCCAGGTACAGCCACATTAAATAGCTATTCTACCATAAATTTGCTGTGCTAAGCTGGCTGAACATAAGCAAGCCCAGGACACGAAAGTTATCTTACAGACTAGGCAAAAAGAAGAGAAAAAGGACCTTAAATGATACTTGGATACAGTTCTAAAGGTGTTGAACTTGTACACCAGGCCTTATGTTAACCTAACTTTCCTGTTACAGCATTGTAGGAAAGAAGTTGAATACACGCAAGGTTTACCAAACATCAGATACCTGATGCAGTTAACAAGTACTAGTTATTATTTTAGGCATTATTATGATTTTGGCATACACAAATTTTCACATTTCCATACTGATTCTTATTTAAATTATGGCCTATTCCATTGTGTTTTACAGAACGCTCAAGGAAAATCATTTGTATTTCCCTAAACAACAGAAATAACAACTATAACAAAAAAATAAGAAAATAACCAAAGGTGCTACCAAAGAGATTATGCATCACTATCCTTATTAGATAAGAGCTTTTATTTTTTTCTTTCAGAAATTGCAATGGATTTCTTCTCAATTCTCTAAGTAATCAAGTGACAATATCTCTGATCCAGTTGGCTATGGACTGTGGTTAATTATCTCAAGTAAGTATCAAAGCCTAGCCTTGTTCTCATTTATGCTAATCTGCATGTCACAATTAAGAACTTAAATATATAATTATGTCATGCTTAAACACACTGCAACATTATTTTATTCTCCATCATATCTCTACTTAAATACATTTATTCATTCATTTACTCAACAAGACACTCAAGATCAGTATTCTGTGTTATGGGCATAGAAGGCAAAGCACCAGACTCAGTCTCTCATATTAAAAAACTATTTCCCAAAAGAAAAAAAAATAGTAATAATTGCATTCAAGATTGAGTCTTGTCCCAGGCATGGGTGCACCTAATTGTGAGTTGTAGGAGGAGGTGAATTAGGAGGAACGTGACTGGAAGCTGAGAAGTTAAGAGTAATTGTGACAACTACAGTAAGAGATGATGAAGGTCTAGCAGCTGGAGAACATGAGTCAAGAAAATCTGGAAGTAAAATTAGCAAGATTTACTAACTGGATGAACAAAGAATATGAGCACAAGGAGCATCGCTATGCTGGATATTTCTTGGTAACTAGGTAATGTTATTACAACAAGGAAAGAAAGCCAGTTTAGAGGAAGGCCTAGAAAGTTTCAGTCTTAAGAGTATAAGATAAGATGTATAAGAGTACAAGCAGAATAGAGCAAAACCTAGATACATAGGCCATATAGTATGACGCTAAATGAAAGGATCTCTAGGATATAGAAACAAAAGCCAGATAATGAGTGATTGTTGTCCTTAACTACTATGTTATCGCTCATCTCTTTTACTATCCCTTGATTATCTCATATTGTTACAGTATCTTACTTTGTTATCTGATATTTTGGATATATTTGTATTTGGTTATTTGAAATTGGTTAGGGAAGGGGGGAAAAGAAGATGAGGGGTGGGGGTGGGGGGAGGGAAATGGGGACCAAGACATGAGGAAGGGTATCAATGTACGTGAATTAATGTATCTTCTATCTGGCAAATATAATGTAAACCTTCTATTAATTACAATAAAAATACATAAAAAAAGAGTACAAGCAGAAAAGTTTTAAAGAGAATTTGAGTAAGCATAGGACATATATCAATATAAGGGTAGAATTACATTTACAGGAAAAATGATGTAGGTGTGAAACTCAGAAGAATGAGAGAAAATACTTTCAAGATATTCATCTACCTTTCTGCCTTTCTTTCTTTTTAAAAATTTTACTATTTTAGGATTATCTTTTTAGTATTGTTGTTATTGTTCTGGCTTAGTGCTAGAATTTGGTGGAGTAACTTTTTAAATAATATTTTTATTATCTTCCAGAAGTTATACAAGGAGCTGCCATTCATCAAAGCACAATGCATCTGATCAATGCCACCCCTTCCATCATTCTCCGCAAACCCAACACTCGCCTTCCCCTAAATTTTCTTAATTTTTAGAACATAAATTTTGTGAACAGTCACCTTCCTCTCTTCATTTGTCTACTCTCTCCCTTTGATGCTACACCCCCTTTTGAGTATCTGCTTCCTGGTGTTTATTTTGTTAGACTGCCCACTGGCTTTCTAAGGACTTATACCATGTGAGTTCTCCTCCAAATCTATTTATTTCAGCTAATACATATTTCAGACCAGATCGGGCGCACTCAGGGTGGTATGGTCATAGACTGTTAATACATATTTCAGTTAACACATTTGCATACACTTGCATACCACTCCACAGTACTGAAAAGGAAGCCTGGTCTAGTCCACTGTTGGTGAAAAGGTAAACTTGTTCAGCAACTCTGGAAAGCTGTATAAAAACTCTTCAAAAAACCAACCATAGAACTATGCTTATGGGCCGGGCGCTTTGGCTCACGTCAGTCCAGGCACAAAAGGACCTGAGTCTCTTATCTTCAATTTACCTCTAGAAAATGGGAAGTGGAGTTTGGCTCACGGGTAGAGTGGTAGCCTTGGGTTGAAGAGCTCAGGGATAATGTCCAGGCTGAGTTCAAGCACCATGACCCACAAAAACAAAAACAACAACAACAAACAAACAAACCTATGCTTATGATCCAGCATTTCCACTTCTGGGCATTTATCCAAAAGATTACAGTAAAGTCACCAGCATAATCACCAAAGCACAGTCAATAGCAAGGTATGCACTCAGCCCAGATGCCCCTCAATGGACAAATGGATGGAGAAAAATGTGGGATACATACACAATAAAACTGTGCTCATCTAATAGAAAAAAAATGATCTTGTATCACTTGCCAAAAAAATGATTTTCATGTTAACTGACACAAGTTGGACCCAGAGAAATAAAGGATGCATGCTTTCATATATGGAAGCTAGAATTAATTTGTAAATGGGTACGTGAATGATTTTCATTTTTGAAACACCTTCATAACACTAAAAGGAAAAACTAGATGAATGAGTAAAAGATTAAGCAAAGAATTTTTAGCTCTGAGCTTCTTGTACTGTCCATCAATAAAGAAAGAAAATCAGATGAGAATAATAACAACCACCTTTGTTCTCCCATCTAGTAGAAGTCAAGTAAAGATGACATAAAATATTCATGAAATTCAAATGATCCTTTAACTTCCACAAGGTTTAATACAAGCTGATGGCTAAGTATTTTACAGATTTTAAAAAAAAGTTTTGTTTCTCTCTCAAAATCATTGCCTTTACCTTTTACTAATAATTTTCATTATCAACTTCTATAAAAAGCATATATCAAAGCAAAAAAAATCAACAAATTTTGAAAAGGAATGTTAGACTACAAGAAAAGTGTCCACAAAGACCCTCTGGGTTCTTAATTTTTGCCTATAATTTATATGAACTCATAGGCCATATTGGTTCTTGGAATTTACTTTTTGCTGAGTTACTTGAACTCAACTGTATACAATAAGTAATAATGAGAGAAAGAGGAAAAAGGAAATCCTCAGCAAAGAACAAAGGCAAATTAAGATACACATCCAATTCTCTTATAATAGAGAGCTCTGAAATGAATAACCTCATGTTCAACTCAAGTCATCGATCTGACAAAAATCTATCCTCTTGGAGGGACTTGCATGATTTACACATTCTTTTAAGTAAATGATATTGGAATAAATAAACATAAAAAGACACTCCTATACTCATGCAATAACCTTTTGAGACAGAAAATGTATTAATAAAAATATAAGCACTCTAGGATATAATGTCTATTCTCAAGTCACTTATCTAACTTGAAATGCACAATGACGCAAGACAAACACTTTAATAAAAAGTAAATTAAATGTAATGAAATGAAAAAATATTCAGATGAGGGCTTCTTGAAGGATATGAAATTTTTCACATTTTTGTAGTAATATGCTCACACAAGACATAAAAATATACACATGAAATTCAAGGTGAGTAGAGGAAATGAGGAACTGAGATTTGTTGAGGGAGAGGATGTACTGAGAGTGAGGAAGAGGTGACTGATTAGGAAGATACAGCCACATTTCAGTGCTATATGGGAAACGACAGGCAGCCTTACAATCACATCTTTGTCAGTCTGTTTACACAATACACCCAAAAGCAACTATGCGATATTTAGCACACTTGGCCAAAATTTCAGCTTTCTGATCTGCTAATGAGGCTAATATTTACCTCACTAAAAGGGTGAATTGGATGGCAGAATTCATAAAAATAATTCTAACACACTACTTTGTACAAAATGAGTGTTCAAAAACTTGTTTAATCATTAAATGTGCAAAAAAACTGAGTACTGTTAAGAAAGCCATATATTTTGCCCAAGCAAGACAACTCTAATTACGAAACTAAAAGGTTACTATGGAAGAATTCAAACATTATTTTGAAACAAGAGCTATTTCTGATTACTAAACCAATATACATTGAGTATGTTTGAGAACTTAAAAGATAGGAGCCAGGCATGGTGGCTCATGCCTGTAATCCTAGCTACTCAGGAGGCTGAGATCTGAGAATCAAGGTAAAGCCAGCCCAGGCACAAAAGGACCTGAGACTCTTATCTCCAATTAACCTCTAGAAAAAGGGAAGTGGGGCTTGGCTCAAGTGGTAGGGTGGTAGACTTGAGCTGAAGAGCTCAGGGACAGTGCCCAGACTGAGTTCAAGCCACATGAACAGCCCCCCCCCACCACACACATACACACACAAAAGAAAAAAGGACACAGAAAAAAAAAATACTTACCTCACTAGTGTTCTATTTAGTGTTTTACAGAGTACTGCTTGCAAACTTACAAACTATATGCTAATCTGTTTTGCTATGGCTCTACCTACCTACTGTCCTTTTAGTTTCCTTCTTTAAGACACAGTGTGGAAGAGAATTGCCTTACGGAGCTCAAATGACTCCTCTGCCTTAGCATTCCAAAAGTTGTAAGTATAAGTATATGGCACTGTGCCCAGCTACTTGTTTTAAAATTTTTGTATTTTACCAATCTAGATTATACCACACAGAGAGAAAATAATACATATTCTGTCTGGTCTATCAGGGTAATCTTAACAGTAGCTGTTTTTGTTGTTATTTCCAAATGTAGTTAGAAAAATAGCCAGTCCTATCTGGGCGTGGTGGCTCATGCCAGTAATCCTATCTTCTCCTTCTCTGAGGATCAATGTTCAAAGCCAGCCTAGGCACTAAAGTCCATGAGACTTATCTCCAATTAATCACTAGAAAATAAGAAGTGGTGCTGTGGCTCCAAGGATAGAGTGGTAGCCTTGAGCTGAAGAGCTCAGAGACAGCATCCAGGCCCAGAGTTCAAGCCCCACAACTGACAAAAAAAAGAAAAAAGAAAAAAATAGCCTAACCAACAAAAAAGAAAAAAAAATAGCCAGTGCTCCAAGGGAAAACAACTAAGTTAGGCTCAGAGAGAAGACAACATGATAAACTACTGGTATTTAAAAGATAAAAAGACAAAAGCTAGACAGGAATCTCAGAAAGAGACAGATGAAGAAGGGTCCAATCCCTGTGTTTCTGACATCTTATTTTTGGCTGCATTTTTTTTTTGGTGGGTCATGGGGGTCAGCCTCTTATGACCAGTGTTCCATTCACAGACACTGAGCATTTTGAGCCTATGAACTCATCTTTTTCACCAGGCACTACATTTCTTCTAAGTTCTATTTTTTCAATTCGTGACAGCAATAAAAATTCTGTCATCAACACTGAACAACCATAACTATATAAAAAGAACCCACTGTCTAGCGCATAAAATTCATTCTCTTTAAAAAATAGTATTTTATTTTTAGCATCCCTGGTTGCTGACTACATTGAATTGGTTGGCAGAGCCATCAATCAAGCATTCATTTATTTTACAAATGAATATTGAGTGTTTTGTGCAATGAAAAAAGCCTTGGTTTTGTAAGCAGAACTGAGTTCAAATTGTAGGCCCATTATTTCATAGATTTGAAACACTGGGAAAATAACCTAACTTTTTCAGGTAATATTTTTAGATTGTTTAATGGAGATAGATTATATAAATATGTTCATTTTAATAAAGATGTTTTGGAGATTAAATAATTATCATAACATGCAGATGTATGTTAGTGTTCAACAAATGTTTTCTCTGTTTTTATTCACTGTTAGAGGTTAATGGCATAATAAGAAATATACTTCTGGGATAATTTTACAACTAAAAGGAGAAAGAAGAATGTTTTGGGAACAACTGTAAGACCAGACAAGTGATAAGTCATGGGGGGTTACCTTATATAACTATGAGTCTAGAAGAGATGGATGCAGTTGGAACTAGAAGAGCTAATTTAAGAACAAGTAACATAGCTGAGTGCAGTGACACACACCTTTAATCCTACATACTCAGAAGGCTAAAACCAGAAGGGTTCAGAGCCAGCTCAAGGAGGACAGTTTATAAGATTCCACCTCCAGTTAAGCAGTAAAATATCAGATGAGAGGCATGGTTCAATGGTAGTGGTAGGGTGTCACATGAGCAAGAAAGCTAAGCAAGAATACAATGAGATGAGTTCAATGCTTGGTGCTAGCACACCCACGTGGATGCATGCACAAACATATACACGTGCACACAAAGATTAAAAATGTATGAGTCAAGGTATGTTCAAACACACACACACACACACACACACACACACACACACAGCAAAAGGAAATTTCAAAGCGGAAGCTGGAACAAAATGATGATGGTAAGTGGCGAAGAATTAAGAGGAAGAGTTGTCAATTCTGATGACAATGACCACAATGAAAATAATGTCAAAAATGTTATCAAGGGCCTGGAGCACGGCCTAGTGGTGGAGTGTCTGCCTAGCACACAAGAAGCTCTGGGTTCAATCCTTGGTACCACATATACAGAAAAAGCAGGAAGTGGTGCTGTGGCTCAAGTGGCAGACTGCTAGCCTTGAGAAAGCCCAAAGACAGTGCCCAAGCCCTGAGTTCAAGCCCCAGGACTGAAAAAAAAATATCAAGAAAATAACTGTAACCCCTCTATTCATCACCCTGACAAAAATTTTTAAATGATATTAAGTAAGTCAGCCTTCCTGTATTGTATGTATTTTCTAAACTCGGTTATGTAGTAATGCATTAATCCTCATAACAGTCCTAGGAAGAAAATGATATGCCCCAGAGACTTAAGCCAAGATGCGCAGACAATATTTATCAGTGATGAGCTAGAAAGTACAAGAAGGAGTCATTCAGTCAGTCCATCCATCCCCAAGACCTTCAATCTACTCATTGCCTACACAACTTCCCTAACAAAATCAACCAGGTAAATGAAGCCCAGGACAAAATAGCCATAAATTAATCAATTCAGCCACTAAATCAGTTTATCTCTGTATTGTCTCATTTTTGATAGTGAGAAAGAGAATTCTTTCAACTGAATTTAAAGGTTAATTATTCATATGTTTTTATTATGTTCATTCATTCTTAAATCATTTCCATACATGTTCATTAAGACTGAACATTAGTTTACAAATTTCTACATTTACTACAATATAGCTAATATGCACACTTGCGAAATACAGTAAATTTGCGATATGTGCTTTCCTTTTAGTTTTAGCAGACTCTAAATAAATGAGAAAATAAAGAGAAACAGGCAAAAAGGAAAGGAAGTAAGAAGAAATATAGAGGAAAGGAAACAAATTAATATAGATCTGTCCACTATTCCCTAGATTATAGGGTGACATGATAGATATTGAAAGGCCTGAAGATTGTATGCTTGGAAGTGTAGATTTGATTATAGATGACTATAGATGTGATATCTAAACAAAATTTTCACATATCTCTTGTAAAGCCTTTCATATTTCTAATGGATGAGCAACTTCCCCAAGTGAGAAAGCACTCAAAAAAAGCAATACTAATTCTACTAAAAGCATTCTGTAGCAGTTAAAAACCACAGTCCAAAAAAAAACCAAAACCCAAATCCTCATTCTTTTCATTAAATGCCTCCTATTGTCTCTCTCCCACAATGAAATCTTATTGTGAGGCTCTATGTTACTACTGTATTTATAAAAAATAACTGTGACAACAAGGCACACAAGGTTCACATCTATACTCGCAGCTACTTGGGAGGGATAATCAAGTTTGAGGACAGCTCAGACAAAGTTACCAAGACTCTGTCGAAAAGTAAATAAAATAAAATAAATATTAAAATAAAAAACAAAGACTTGAGGTGTTTGCTTAGAAAGCATAAGATCCTGACTCCAACACCCAATACTGAAAAAAATACAAAAAAATAAATTAAAAGTAAGATGAAGTAGTACTCAATTATAACAATGAATTATTATAATTATACTCAATTATAGTAAATAATTAAAATTTTCTTTGTTTTTGAATAAGAATGAAATTTTAAATGCTAGGTATTATTGTTAGTTTCATTTTAAAACTATGGTGAAACAATGCAACCGTGATACTTACAAGACATTACTTTGAAAATGAACTTTACAACTTGAGCAGGGGGTGAGGAGGGAAGTAGAAGATAGAGAAAGAGGGAGAAAATAAGAAAACACTGTTCAGTAAGAATTGCACTCATTTCCTTACTTTGTAACTGTAACCTCTTTATACATCACCTTTACAATAAAATATTTTCCTGACAATCACAACTTATCTCCCACTATAAGAATGTGTAATAATTTGTTTGCTTCTAGGTTTTTGCCTATTATTTAATCAATCAATCAAAATGGAATGTTTAAGGAATCATAATATAAAGGGAAATTTTATGCATCAAATTATTATAACAATTCATCCATGTATAGTAACAAATCAGAAAAAAAGTTGAAATGATTGAAATAGTCAAGAAATTAGAATTAAAGAAAGAATAATCAGAGGGAAAGAAGAATGATTTTCATGGTTAATATTATATACATATTAAATTATATGTAGACACACTCCAACACAGCATCCCTGATTGTGAGCTCAATTTCTAATCTCCCTAGACTTCACTATGTCATGTCTGCATAATCACCAGTGCTTTTAGGCAAAGGGAAAAGTCACTTTGTTTTCAATTTATCCTTATTCAAAACATTAGTAACCATTTTTTTGTTCTAAAAAAAACCATAAGTGAAACACATTGAAACTCCAGGACTAGGCAGTCTGAGACAGGAAGATAGAAAGTTTGGGTCCCACCTAGCCTGTTCAGTAGAAACCCACCTAAACAGGAATAAATAAAACATTTGGTAGCTTTTTACTGAGAACTACACAGAAAATACTTGATGAAAATATTTATAAAAGCCATTGTGGTTAGAACAAAATGTTTTAAAATTTCTTTACTACTAAAATTATAACTAAACTATTGGTCTATGTTATTTCAAGAAATACCTTTAAAACCATTACATATGAAGCTTTTTTTTCCCCCAGTCTAACAAATGTCATTTCTTTTTATTCCACTAGAGGGTAGTCTTTCAAAACTAGGGCTGGGTTCATGAATCCAGCCTGGTGCTGACCTGTTAATAATCTTCATATTCCATGCATCTCAACAAGATTTCTCTAGTATGTTAATGAAGTTGTAAAATATGCATTTTAAAACTTTCATCTTTCATAAATATACTTTGAGATATGCACACAACGATACTTTTTCTGTGTTTCCTAAGTTTCTGGTAAATTCAATACCTGTTTCATATATATGTTTCAAGAAGACAGTTTCCTGGTTAAAACCTATTCAGAATCAATAGACATAGGGTTAAAGCAAAATTATTTTTAGGGCCATAATGGTATTATAGTAGAAATATTCACAAAATAAAGCATACACACTGAAAACCACACATACATGCACACACAAGTGCACACACACACAGAGACATGACATTAAGCACATATCCATTCATATG
Organism: Megascapheus bottae; assembly: GCF_031878675.1. Lineage (NCBI taxonomy): Eukaryota > Metazoa > Chordata > Mammalia > Rodentia > Geomyidae > Megascapheus > Megascapheus bottae. The sequence continues at coordinate 44,745,785 of NC_143513.1, forward strand.
TGGCTTTACTATTTATTGCATGACATAGCAGAAGTGAGTCAATATAACTGTCAATACATATTTTTAAAAATTACCCTGTACACACATGCCAGCAGTGGAAAGCAATAAAGGAGCAACTATATATGCCTTATTATTAAAATCTGATGAGCCCAGAAATTTCATTGCTTTAAAATCAACTAAAGTAGGAGAGAGAGAGAGGGGTGGGGAGAGAGGGAGAGAGAGAGAGAGAGAGAGAGAGAGAGAGAGAGAGAGAGAGAGAGAGAGAGAGAGAGAGAGAGAGAGAGAGAGAGAGAGAGAGAGAGAGAGAGAGAGGCGAAGAGAAAAGAGCATGGATAGAAATTCTCGTGTGTTAAATGAAGTAGGAACTTCAGAGAATGCGGCACGAAACAGTTCCCGGCTTGCTGTGCTCAAATCACACAGCTATTGCTGAACTTCACAGAAAGGGAGTCAGGGACGTAAGTCTCTACCAGATGGTTTAAGATTTGGGAAATCCTATTAATAGTATATATAGTCTGCCTATTTTCAGAGAAAAATAAATAAATAAAATAGTTTCTCTCGACTGATATCTCCAAATGGAAAAACTTGTCAATAAATTTCCAACATTCCCTTGAAGGGAATTTTAAAAAAAAGGAAGGAAAAGAAAAAGAAACAAAATGAACCCTAGGAAAATCTGCGAGCCTGTTTCACGTATTTGTACCCTGAACAGCAGTGTCATAGAACTGACAGGTTGCTTCAGCCAACCAGACTGGAGCAGCTGCGTGTGCTACATCTTGGCAGTAGGAAGCGATTGGCTCCTCTCTGGGGAGTGGAGGGTGTTCAGTTATTAATGACCGCTGAGCAGGCAGCACCATGTCAGTGTGACAACTGATCTGGTGAACGATGCACCACGAACCCACCATGGAAACCAGGAGAAAGAAAGCCAGCTCCAACCATCTCCCTTCGCTGGATTGAGAGTCTCAGCCTGCCGAACGAGAGTTCCGGAGGGAAAAAAGGAGCCTTGCTGCAGCCTCTGGCTTCCTGTATGTTTTAGAAGCCGGAGATCAGACTGCGTGCATGTGTACACATTGGTGTGTACCTTATTACACACGCACACACATATACACCGACTTACTTCCAGGCAAGAAGACAAGCCATGTGATTATTTCAGCCAGAGGGACTGGGGAATTCAGCAGGCAGGGACCCCAGAGGCAGTCCAGTACTCAAACTGCTTTTGCAAGGTAAGTTTAAATCTACAGATCTATTTCGATGCACGCTTCTGGCTTGCTTTATGTGTGCTCCTGTCTTTTTGTACTTAAATTCTCCTTTGATGCTTCCTCCTTGTCTGAATTCTACGAGCATTATTCTTCACATTTTTACTTTAGAGGAGAATTTCACATGCAACAACCCGCCTCCCCCACCCCCTCCGCAGCCGCCCCAGGCTCTGTGTGTGTGCCTAGTGGTGTTTGTGGAATTCTCCAACATGCTTTTTACTAGCTTGAATGCCAATCAGAGGATGTGAGTGGGAGAGAAAAAAAAAAAAAGCAGTGCTGGATGGCGGGGGGGGGGGTAGAGATGAGAAAGAGGAGGGAGAGAAGAGAAGGGGTCAGTGGGGAAGAAGAGGGAAGGAAAGTGTGGGAGAAACAGAGGGAGGAAAGGATATCAGCCCAGGAAGAAGAGAGAACAGGAGGAAGGGGAAGGCTGGGAGGAGGAGGATGAGTTTCCTTTTTCTTCACATGATTTGTAATGAAAAGCAGATCACATATCGTTCTGTTTTGAAACGGTTCTGCCTAATGGGGTATTTGTGTTCCTTCTCACTCCCGTGGATGGAGATTACCGCAAATGCTGTTGTCTGTCAAGGGCGAAAACCACTAACCAGAGTAGGGGAGTGAGAATATCACACACAGATATTGAATTTCTGCCAGGCTACATCTTACTGATTGGGGTAAATGACTTCCCTTTAATAACATCCCCTAGCCCGCTGATGGGAAGGGACAGAGCAAATGTCTGATTGCAAATGCAGCTGGAACCGTCACACATTAGGTGAATGGATCCCAGGAACCCAAGAGTTCTCATCTTCTTTGGTAATTAACAAGCTCGCAGCAGGACGACTTTAAAGTACATTTCCTATTTCAGAAGACTGTTTGTTCAAACCCACTGTGATATTTCCTTTGCGGTTATCTGCGCTGGATGGCTTCATTCGTGTCTTAATTTATTCATTTTTAACAATATGTCCTTGTTCCTTGCCTCTAATTTTAGTGAAAGCAGACTGAGATCATGAGTAGAACCTTCCTAATTTAGGAGGAAGGGGACAGAGTGAAAAAGGAAAAAGAGAAGTTAAAAGTCAGAATATCCACCAAGAAAAGTATGTGCCCTCATACTATAAAAAAAATTACTCATATTTTGTATTTCTCATCTCTTGCTTCAGAAGCAATGCCTTTGAGAGTAATGCCTTCTCTCAGTAAACTCTATGAGCAACCATGGAGTGATGATTCATGGAATTGAATGTGGGCTAATTTTTACTTCCAGTTTTGTAAAAGGAAGCCAGATACTTCAAATATGCTTTCAAAGAGACAAGAGCAATTGAGGATGTCCTCAGAAACATTCAGTACTCCCAATAATGGGTCCTCCATAGATATTAAAACAAACTCAGAATTTACATTTCCTCTGCTATAGCTCTGTCCTGATTTCCTTCAGTTCATCTAACCAGTTAATGGACTCTGCTGGGTTTGAAACTGTGTTATTATTTTTTCCCCCTTGAAACTGTGATTTCAGAATTATCCTTGGTTTCCTGGTTTATAATATATGCCGAAACCACAAGACAATAACTAGCCACTTAGATCCTGCCACTTTCCCATAAATATGTCGAAAAATATGAATCCATTTACAATGTGTAATGAAAGAAGTCAATTAATTCCAGTGACCTTTGTAAATGATGACAATAAAGCAGATCTGACAATCTGCCAGTGGCTTCGATTTTCCCTCTGTGAAATGAACAAGTTTAAGAAGAGGGTTCCTTTTCAGAGTGAAAAATGAAAGGTGCTGAAGCATTAGCTTGCAATATTGGCAGCCCTGCTCGCTCTGCCGCCAACACCACATGCAATCCATAGCAAACACAAAATGATTTAGTACTAAGAAAAGGTGTTTTATTTGCTTTTCTGCTATTCATTAGAAGTGCTGCTTTTGAAATTGATTGGATCTGTTATTTTGAGGTTGCTCCTAAGTTTCTAACCAAAGGGAAAAGCTCGAAGTAGGCATTCAACCTGTCCATTCCAAACTACTATATGATGCAACATTGCAGTATTGATTTCCATTTTTCCTAGACCTTTACCAGGAAAACTTTTCATACCAAACTCATATATTCTCAGACCCTATCCAGTTTGTATTAAAATTGCAATCAATCAGTCCAGAAGAATGATTCACTCCTGAACCTTAGGAAAGCTCGAATACATATTTTGTGGATATCTGAAGTCAGCAATGTGTCCACAGTGAGGCTCCGAGGAGTCGCTCCAGGCCCTCAGGGTTGTCACTTAGCATGTGCCAGTGGTCCATGCCAGATGACGCACGTATGGACAAGTCTGGAAGATTTAGCCATCCACAGTCTCCCCAAGTCATATAACAATGTCAGAATAATAGCTTTCTAGTGGGACAAGCTTCAAAGGACTATCCTTTCAGGGTGCTGCTCCTCACAGGCAATAGGATGAATCTGAATGCTGAGGAGGAGGGATTTTTCTTTGGTGGTGATAGTTATTTCTGCTGTTCATGATTAATTTACTCAGCAGTATTATCTGCTTTCTAGGTCAGCCATTTAGAGACTTATGAGAAAGGTGATCAACTTTAGATTCACTAGCTGGATTTCAATGTTTCTTTGTTCTTTTTTTCATATCTACTGCTTTTGCTACAAGAAGGATTTGATGCTACACTTTTATTAGCTACTGTAATATTATTCTTTTCTGATGAAAAATTCCTGTGTAACATAACATATTTTATACAAATGACTTCAGTTGATTAGAAGGTTTTTTTCTAACTTATGTTAAGTTTATATTATTACTGAGTTAGTAGCTTTGGAGATGGTCTATAGATATGATGGGTGAGTCTGAAGGAAATCATTAAATGGAAGATAGTAACATGCTAAAAAAAATGAGTCTCCACTTATAGATTCAGTAAGCATGACCCACTCCAAAAATAATTTAAAAGTATGTGGCTTCTGTGATCTGGAGGGACACTGAACATATCTGCAGCCCACTGATACATCCCATATATGATTTTCAGTGTGTAGATACTTAAAATTGCTCTGTTCTATAGAACTAAAGAAACCAGGTAAATCTCAACAATATGGTAATACTGTCAAAACAAAGCTCTTATACCAGCTATTCCAAGACTACTTAGGACAGCTCTCCTGTGTAACAATTGAACATATGACCTTCCTAGAGCTCAAAGAACTAATCTCTACCTCTTGTGGGGTGATGTCTAGAAAGTCACCAGGAGAACATAATGGCAATTATTCCTTTAGTTGCAGCATGAAAGGGAATCACATTATAATATAAAGAAAGCAGGTGGTGCCAGAGGATGGGAAAAAGTAACAAGGAGAAATCAAAATGTTTCCTTTAACATGATGGGGCAACTGGAAGATTTCAGAAAATGGTACTTAGCGTTGCATAAATACAACATTAGTAAAGAAGACTTAATGGTCATTTCAAATTTCAAAGTCTAACACCTACCAAGTCACTTACTATATTTGCATGTGTGCGTATCTATTCACTATCATGTACTTTTCATCTTTGAGCCATAAAAGCGCTTCTTTTGAAGAACACCACTAGCAAAATGAATATTTCCTAGTTTGAACACAGGGTAAAGAGAAAGAGGAAAAAATCCTTTCCTATAATAATGTTTAATTGAAGGTGACCTTCAGCAGTTAGTCTAACGTGTTAATTTGAAAAGTGAAGAAACAGATAAAAAGGGTTTACATTGTTATAATGAGATATAGTCCACATTATATTTTATGTTGCATGGTTACTTATTGAAGAGGCCTAGGGTAGAATCCCTTAGTGCTCCCTTCACCAATCCATTAAAGTCTGCTTCCTCTGTCATACAAAAATAATGTTTAAATAAAGACTCAAAAATATGTGCCAAAAATTTAAAAAAATGTGTATCTAGAAAACCAAGTATTCTAAAAGCAGAAGCTAGCATTCAAGCAGCTGTGATTTGTTAAGTATATAACAGAACTATTTCAAACCTTTAATTCATCTTTTGGATATAGTCCACTAGATTCTGGAGTGAGTCCATAAAAGTTAAGAGATTTGCCTGGTTTTAAAAACATTTCAGTAAGACTAGGGCCATCCTGGACCACAAAGACACAAGTATTGATCGCCTACTGTAAGCTGTAAGTCTTTCTAAGAATCCTAAAGAGCTGTCTCTCTCATATGTTTTGAACTCAATTTTACAGTCAATATTTGAAAGCACTTAAAATGTACTCTCTGTATACATATTTCCATTCTCAGGACGCATGCCTGGCTTGTATACTTCACTAGGGAAAACAAATCTATTCTCAGGATAGTAGTCCATCCCTTCACCACTCCTCCTCCACCATAGATTTTTCATTGTACAAGCCTTTGCAAATAATGATATCACATCCGTTTCACATCACATTTAAAAAATTTTTTAGGGGATCCAAGTGTCTTTGTTTTAACTATGTTCTTCAAATTTTGCAAACTTAATGTAATAGTAATTAATGGACCCCCAAACTTTTAGGAAATAAAGATACAAAATAAATTAAGTGCTATTTGTATTTGTATTTATATCAATACCTAATTTATAAAATGCTTTTGCAATATCATTTACACTTCTCAACAATTTGGAGGGGTAAGATAGTATAATGATGGTTACACTTTCTTTTAAAAAGAAAATGGAGAATGAGGTGCTGTGAAGTTAGAGCCTTTGTTAATCTAGAGAAGAGCCAGAGAATAGTGAATCCAGAGAGTGAATGAGAGCACAGGATGGGTTTGGTTCCATCCTTCAGTCATTAATAACAGCCACTCCCCTCCTTCCTGAATGTCCTCTCTAAACCTGACTCTTCCAAGTCCTATCTTCTTTGCACTATACAATTTTATTTGGTTAGGTTTTTGCAAACAGAAATCTGAATTTTAAAAAAGGACACAAGCAACATCAATTCTTAGAGAAATTATTTTATGATGCTCTATGAATTCTTTCCATATAATTATTTGGCAACATTACCACTCTGATAAATAGATAACTGGCAACGGTTTCAAACATTTAATATATAGATTATAAAAGGATGAATAAAATCTTTGAGGATTTTCCAGGTTGGCAAACATTATACATGAAGTCTATTTATTTAGACCCCTCAAGTCTCTATTTATCTAGACCACCCAGGGGTAAAGTGCCAACATAAAAGCAATTTCTTTGGCATTTCCATTCTGATTAGTTTGCCTTGGGGGAAAATTACACACTTAGCCATTCAAAACTACTAGTAAATTTGTAAGTAAATAAAGCCAAAAGGCCAGTTATTCACATTATTCTGAGAGCTTTTTCTAGGGAAAAATTTGGCTCTCTAAACCAATGAAGTCTTTGAGATAAATGAAAATCACTAAAAGCCATGTTCTAAAGTTTGTCTTTTCAAGCTTTACTTGAAAGTGAAGCTTTCCACAGATAACCAGCAACTCTACCCAGGAACGAAGTTGAGCCATTATGAGTGCATGGAAAATGCCCATTGAGTCATTCAAACACTTTCTATAAATACGTAAGGTTTTCTTTTCTCAGGGATGAAATGCTTAGGATCTAAGATCCTGAAAAACTTAGTGTTTCCTACTTAGATAAAGCAGGAACTGGGGAAAGTGTTCTATTTCATGTACATGAATGGGTCTTGCATTAAGCAAAAGCTTCAAAAAACCTGTACTCAACACTTAGGAATGGCATGAATAACACTGGACAGGAGCCCCAGTGTTGCAATCAGTTAGTGAGCAGTACTTACAAAACACTGGATATTTTGGTGATAAAAAATACTTAAAGTGCCTCACTTTCACTGTGGTTAAAAAGACTCACTTAATCTTATTGTATTTTTGAAATTCATATTTAAATAAAATGAATTTTATTTAATGAAATGAAATTAAATAAAATGAATAAAGAAACAAAAGCAGGGCTGAGAGTTTTGCCTTGTGGTAGAGGGCTTGCCTAGCATGCACAAGCCCTGGGTTTGATTCCTCAGTACAACATACACAGAAAAAAGAAAAAAGAAAAAAAAAGCTAGAAGTGGTGCTGTGGCTCAAGTGGTAGAGCTCTAGCCTTGAGAAAGCCCAAGGAGAGTGCTCCGGCCCTGAGTTCAAGTCCCAGGACTGGAAACAAGAAAAGAAAAGAAAGCAAGAAAGCAGTTAATCAGATTAATTCATTAAAATGATATTTATTCAATCATAGTCTCTGAAGGCCAAAACATCAAAACATTTAAATCACACTGTCAACTAATTTGCAGCTTACTGTGTTAGAAACAAACTTAAAATTCAAATAAGGAGTTGAAAAGAAACAGACATTTCCAGAAATACAATTCTTAATGGACTTCATGTCCTTAGAATAATTTCCTTATTACTTTATTTATAAACCTATGAAATATGAATTGTATGATTTTTTAGCAGTGGTTATGGTTACTGTAAATTCCATTTTTACCAAAATTCAAGATGTTCAGAAACATCCCATACTGAATGTGTTCTATGAAGAGAATTCAGAAGAACACAAAAATGACCTTTACTGAACTTTCCATAATTGTAGGTAATAATTTCAATATACATCTAGAATGAATACATTCTGATTTCTACAAAGAACAAGGAGCTAATGAGCTTACACCGAAAATGTCTACAGTACTGAGAATATATATATATACTTATACATATGTATATATTATATATATTATATATGTATATCTATATATATATATATATATATATATATATATATAGAGAGAGAGAGAGAGAGAGAGAGAGAGAGAGAGAGAGAGAGTTTCCAGACTCTTAGGCTTACATTGCTAAAGAGGAAAAGCTACAGGATGAATGCAAAGGCAAAACAATATGATCACATATGTGGAAGAGAAATTTTTTCTAAGCACATGGAAACCTTAGAACCTCTGTTCACAGCAATTTTTGTATGGAAAATATATGAAATGTCATTATAAGATATGAGCTTAGACTTTATTCATCCAACAAGTCAATTTACTGTGTCAACAGTTGAATTGATTCACTTACCAAACACATAATTTATATTTGTTCCTCTGAGTATAGTTTAGCACACCCACATTTTTCTTAAAAATATTCTACCTGCTCAGAGTATCACAAGGTGACGGTCAGGTAACTCCTTAAAAATTAATAGCTCATTTGCCAAACTATCATTTCATTAATCTATTATTTTTGAAGAACAAGCAAATTCTATGTAGCTATCAAAGTCTCATTTATATTCACAATATAAAGAGTACCAAAATATGCTGCTCTAGAAAAAAATGCTCAAAGAAATCAGAAATTAAAATAAACATTACAACATAAATGAATATAAATGAATATACATAAATGTATATGAATATGCATGAATAATGAAAAACTGATCGATTTGCTGTACCAAACTCTGTGCCAAACACTGAACAGGCATGTTATCTTATCACTTAATCTTCACAGTAACCATATGAATTAAGTACTATTTTTTACCTCATTTTACAATGAAAAAAACATCACAACTAATTAAAGACAGAACAGGAAAATAAACTCCAGTCATTCTGACTTGAAAGCACAAACCTTTGTGTTCCAGGTAGCACTGCCTCCTAGTGATTCTCCTAAATAACATACTTTATGCTGCCTTCCCAGAGGCAGACTGGCTCAGAATCCTACCCCACTTTTCATTTCATGCCATATATTTGAGTCATACATACTAGTTGCAGAATTCATCTATATGGTAACGAAGAATGAATTCTTCCTTTTTTGTTTCTGGTAAACAGGAATAATTATTTACTTGGTTCTAGCTAAGTATCTTATGCATTATATTAATGGAAATGATTTTTTTCTAGTTTAGTTTAGAGAACTGGCTGCTTTCTTCCTTTTTACCTTCACATTCTTTTCAAATAGAATACCACATGCTCCAATCACCTGCAGTCATCAAGACAATGGTAGCACAAAGGAAAACTAGCTTAGCTTATAGGCCCCAAATGTCCTCTCAAGGATCCACTCCCACACCCCTCCATGTTCTCTTTCAAACAAAGGAAGTGAAGAAAGTCTGAAGGCCATTCCACTGCTAATAGGATCGTCAACTTTCAATGCAATTCATCAATTCTCCTAAGTATTAATAAGCTTCTAATATGCAAGGTGAATTGATCAAAGCTCTCACTTCTCAAATGAATGCATTGAGCTATACCTAAAAGATTAGCTGAAGTGTGTATGGGAGCTGTTTGTAAAACTTTAATATTTCTCACTCAGTGATCTCTCCAAAGGATTGCAGGTAATTTCTGAAACTTGCTTGTCCTACATGGATGCATGAGAAATTAAGGCTCAAATATTACTTATTCCTCCAATAATTAAGATTTGGGGTTCTTGAATAAATGTGCATATCAAAATGGATATTTATCTAAAATCATATACAGCTGAAAAAAGGCATTCAGTTTTGAGGTAATAAAAATTAAAAGTATCTGTGCAGTATGAATAACCTAGCTCAAAACATGTAAGAATAAAAGTGTATAATTTTAAATTTACAAATTAAAAATGTTTGGCTTCCTATTCTCCTACTGCTTTTTATACTTGTTTATGACAGTGAGGACAAAAAAGGACAAAGTGGAAGAAGAGGGAGATGTTGGCCAATATTTATTAAACATAGAACACAGCCCAGCCCTAATTAGCTACCATGGGTACACTCCATTTCATTTGATTTCACAGATCCATGAGCAAACAAAAGATTCAGAATTCAAAACTATGCATGTCAGGGTCTTGATATGCATCCTGATGTTTTACACAAAACAAATCCTATTAAAAACCAAACCAGGGCGTTTAGCCTAGTGGTAAGAATGCTTGCCTATCATACATAAAGACCAGGGTTCGATTCATTAGTACCACATACACAGAAAAAAAGAAAAGCTGAAAGTGGTGTTATGGCTCAAGGAGAGTTTTCAGGCCCTGAGTCCAAGCCCCAGGAATAGAAAAAGATCCCAAAAAACCAAACTACCCTTTTGTCTCATATCCTATATTTCTTAGAACAAGATTATTTCACTTTTGGAGAGAATTTAATTTTTTACACACCTCACAATATAGTCTTAAGATCCTCAGCAAAGATCAGGAAACATACACAATAATTAATAAATTTTAATTTGACCACATAGTACATACAACCTGATTAGTATAACTGTGTTTCATGAATAATGAGCACATACCATAATTCAATCAATTTAAAATGAAAGTATTACTTGCAGATTTTCTACTTAAACATTTTTCATTAATCTGGATAATTTCAAAATGTAATATGTATTAGAAATGATCCTGGTTGAATTCCAGATGAACTCGGTATATCAAAGACCTTTATCAAATATTAAAGAATAGAAACCACATATAAATTATGAATTGATAAGGAATCATTTATCAATTCTAAATGTTAATCCTACTTACTCATTTAAACATTCCATTCCTGGTCCTTAAAGATGCCTCCATGGTCAATAATATAATGATAACATATGATGTAGACGTAACCCTGGGGATATACCAAATACCTATGTCCATGATAAACTACATCAAAGTGATTTGTATACTTACATTTAACAAAGAAACTCAGAAACTCTGAGAATGACATGTTTAAAAATGTAGGTGATTTTTTTTGTACCAAATGTCAAAATTATTAATGGATAAAAATCCAAGTCCTCTTTCTTTGCCTATTGTCTGTTCTTTTAATTTTTGGTTAAGTAAATATTTTTTAATTGTAAGAGTTAACCATTTGAATTTATGGAATATAATACACAATGGGTACATTAGGTACTATTTCTCTTAAGACTGAAAAGAGGCTATGGCTAAACTAACTTCATTAAAAAATATCACTGAGGGGCTAGAAGTTTGGTCCAGTGGTAGAGTGCTTGCCTAGCATGAATGAAGACCCGGATTCTATTCCTTACATAGAAAAGGCTGGAAATGGTGCAATGGCTCAAGTGGTAGAGCTCTAACCTTGAAAAAGCCCAAGGACAGTGTTCAGGCCTGATTTCAAGCCTCAGGACTGGCAAAAAAAGAGAAATATCATTGAGACATTTATGAGGATACCATCACTAGTATGTAATAATAATATAAAACTATGGTAAACAGAAGTCCTGTCTCTATTGCCCTGAATCTAAAGAGATCTCCCATCTGATTTTTTTGACTCTCAGATAGTATCTCTAGATTATGTGTCCTTAGGAGGAAGACATGTTCCTACTTTTATATAAAGTATAGCAGATCCCATCTGAAATGCAAATAAGGGTCACCCAGAAAGTGCCACAAACATACTTAAGTAGTGAACTCAACACTTCCTTTTGATTTGTTTACAAATAACATTGATATAAGAATTCAGACTGATATTACAATATATAAACTAGGAGGAATTTTCAGATACAAAGTCATTTGTTTAAAGTGTCTCTATAAAGACATGATTGGGATAAAGAACTAGGTGAATCAACCTTTACCCACCAGCTATTTCACACAGTAAGGAGTGTGCCCACGAAGTTTCAAAAAGATTGTACTAGGCAGTTATGGTGGCTAATATCTGCAATGCCAGCTACTTCGGAAACAGAGATGGGAATATTTCCATTAAAGGCAAGCCTAGGCAAAAATGTTAGTGTCATGGTATAATGTCGGTATCCCAGCTACACAGGCAGCTGGAATAGGTGGATTGTGGTCCAATGCCATCAGAAGCTTGAGACCTTATCTGAAAAATAAACCAAAGTCAAATGGATTGGGGTGTGGCTCAAATAGTAGGAGCACTTGCCTGCCATATGAGGAATGGTATCCAAACCCTCAAACTGCCAGAAAAAAAAGAAGATTGCACTATATACTCAAATTGAGCCACTTTCTGTCCAAGGACCACAATCACCCGAAGTTGCTTACTCAGTCCTATAGACAAAGTCAGCAGCACCTTCTGAAGAGCACGGATGTTTTCCTATTCGCAGCTGTTGGAGTCTGGCAGTAGCCCAAATTCCCTGTCATAGAGTCACTTTTCAAGATGCCTCTTGTGATTGGCATTTCATTGACATGTGTTGCTGCTGCTCAGCATCAAGCATGTTAATTACGTGAGTCTGGGGTTTTGAATTTGTGACCTAAAGCGATTTGAGCTGAAGATTTGTTTTTTATTTTAAAAGGGAAAAATCAAACAGAAGGAAAGTGAGTAAGAATGAGAAATGAAAACCCATCATAGAAATAGCAAGTTTCAGATAACAATAGCTTAATAGCTGTGTACATATGACCGTCAAAGCTGACACTAAGTGAAATGAACTCCAAGATAGGGCAACAAGACGTTTTATTTCGTGGCTGTTATTTTAATGTACTATGTAAAGTTCTTTCTTTCTTTCTTTATGTATTTTTATTTATTCCATTAGTTTATGATTTATTTTTGTTTAGTTAGTTTTATTTCTGCTTTTTATATATACATTTATTTGAATTAGAGAAGGGAAGGGGAACAGTGGTGAGACAAAAGACAAGGGGTTAACCAATGCAACAGTGATACTCACAAGACAATAGATTGGACATGAACTTTGCAACTTGGGGGAGAAATTAGGGGGGGAGAGGGAGAAAAACTTGGGATTGGGTAACAATGTTAAACAAGAAATGTACTTACTACCCTTCTATGTAACTGTAACTCTCTGTACATCCCCCTTACAATAAAATTAAATTTATATTAAAAAACAGAAAAATCTGTAATGATGGGCAACAGTGGTCCATTCCTGTAATCCAAGCTTCTCAGGAGGCTGAGATCCAAGGGTCACAGTTCAAAGCTAGCCCACACACAAAAATCCATGAGACTCTTATATCCAATTAACCACCAAAAAACAAGAAGTGTCACTGTGGCTAAAGCGTAGAATGATAGCCTTGAGCTAAAGAGCTCAGGGACAGAGCCCAAGCCCAGAGTTCAAGCCCCATGACAGATAAAAAACAAAACAAAACAAAACAAAGAAAACCCTAGTACACATCAGGACTCTCCTAGCAGAGGATTACCTAGTTACATAAGGTCGTATAGGATCAGACTAAATGAAAGGATCTCTAGGATATGGACGCAAGAGCTTTATCGTGTGTGATTGTTGTTCTTAATGTACTGTTATTTCTCTTCTCTTTTTTTGCTCTTATGGTTAATATCATATTGTTACTGTATCTGACTTTGTTACCTGGTATATTGTATATACATTTACTTGTTTATTTTAAATAGGAAAGAAAAGGGGAAATATAAGATGATTGGGAGGGGGTGGGTGAAGGAAATGGGGACAAAAACATGAGAAGGAGTGTCAATGTATGAGAAGTAATGCATCTATTATAGGGCGAATGTAACTGTAACCCTTCTATACATTATCCTGACAAAAAACCAAACCAAAACAAACCAAAAACAAAACAAAAACCCAAACCAAGAACCACAGAGTATCAGTGGTTTGCACCTGTAATCCTAGCTACTCAAGAGGCGGAGATTTGAGGGTCACAGTTTGAAGCCAGCACGGGCAGAAAAGTCTGTGAGACTCTTATCTACTTAATCACAGAAAAAGCCAGAAGCAGAGCCCCAACTAAAGTGGTAGAACACTAGCCTTGAACAAAATAAATAAAAGTTTAAAAAGCCCAGCGATAGTGCTCAGGCCCAGAGTTCACAGGCCAGAATTCACACACACACACACAGACACACACACACACACGGCCTAGAACCATCCATCCCATTTGTGCTTTCTTTCTTTCTTTTTTTTTTGTCTAATAGATTAGCAACTTTACTTCTTTTGGACATTTTATTCTGAATTTAAAAGGCTCTGACATCTCCTGTCCTTAATCCTCCTTACTAGGAGAACAAAAATCTTCATAACACATGCAAAATGGCAACAAGGTTTGCAATTGTACTATTTCAAATTTTCTTTAAAAAAAAAAGCCTTGTTTGAAGTCTGCATAGCTTAAAACAAATGAGTACCCCGAGTCCTGAGTCGCTAAACTATGTTTTTTGTTTTTTTTTTTTAATTCTGGCAATAATGTTTTTCTTTCAGACCACAGAAATATCCTCTTATGATAATAACTTCTCAGAGATGGGGCCCATCTCCCTTACCTATGTTCTCTCCTGAGTACTTCTTTTGTATACGGATAAGTGATGTTTGATTTAATTTCCTATAACACTGTCTCCCTCAAATTGCGACTGTACCTCAAGAAATGACAACTTATCTCATCATCCCCTAAACCCCTGACAGGAATTTTTGTGCATTTATAGTAAACAACTGCATTTCTAGATCTCTATGCCAATGCCAAGTGACATTTCACATCCATATACACACAAGCATATTATGTGTGTGAGTGTGTATGTGTGTATGTATTTAAATATAACCACACTTGGTTGTACCTTGTTTCCAATCTCTTTCCTCCCAATCCATTTGCTAGTTCTGGGGATCAGACTCATGATCTGAGCATACTCAGCAGGTGTTCTACCACTGAGCTCCATGTCCAGTTACCAGTTTCATGGAGACCCCACCATGTATATCAGGCTGGCATTAAACTCACTACTTTCCCACTTCCACTTTGGATTATAGGCATGACACCACAGTCTACTGTCAGGTTTTTTGTTGTTGTTTTGTTTCCTGTGTGATGGGTATAACTAAGATTTCAAATACTGTAGTTTATTTAAATAATTGCTTGCATAGAGATAACCAAGAAAAGAATCTAGTAAACAAAGCATAATTTCACAACCTTTTATGGAAGTTACATGCAGCTATCTTTCAAGTAGCTCTAATGGGATCTATCACATCTGTGCCTAAAAATTCTCATCTTCTAGATTAGATACCCTCCTTATCTAATTAATCTCTCTATTTAATCTTTATAATTTTAGGCTTGGGGGGGCAAAGGAATGTTTTTTGAAGGTAGGAAAGAGAAAAGTTGTTGGTAGAAATGGAAAATGTGGGAGACTTGTCAATAAACTATGATATGCTTTATGTGTAGAAAAATCTGGGCTCTCTTTCTATCGGAAGTGGGGATAAAATCTATTTATATATGAGGATTATTTTTTTCCTACCATATAATGGCAGGCAGAGAAAGAAAGAAGACAGAAAGGAACAGTTTCATGTAAAAAATGAGAGGATAGGCCAGGTGGGGTTGGCTCACGCCTGTAATCCAAGCCCCATGATAGATAGATAGAGAGAGAGAGAGAGAGAGAGAGAGAGAGAGAGAGAGAGAGAGAGAGAGAGAGAGAGAGAGGATAAATAATTAAATGAAGAAAAGAGGAAATATGCATGTATGGCTAACACATGAGTAGAATCCATCCAATTTGTGGTCCCAGTTGCTAGAAAGCAGAGAGCAGAGGCAGGACTGTGGATTTTGAGAAGTTCCTACTCCACAGCAAAGGCCTCACTGGGATTAAAAAAAAAAAAAAGACAAAAAAACCCAATATTATGTCAATACACTGTGAGTAAATTAATAACAAAACCTTTTAAATACCCCCAAAACTTAAGTTTGCTTCATAAAGCAAACAAAGGAATCAGTAGATATCCATATGCTGAAACATCACAAAACATATCAAATAATCTTCATTTAGCAAAAACAACCTTCTTTGAATCTGACATCTAGTTATTCCCGTTAACATCATGTGAAATACAGAAAATCAGAATCTGTACAGCTAAAGAATGAAATACAAATTCATGACAACATGTTGAAAGGAACAGACAAAAATAAAGTATATAAATTGACCAAATGAGACTGCATATTACCATCGTCCATGGGAACACAAATTTGTAGAGTGACAATTTACATTCGGTTCACCCTCTTATTCTGCAAATCATAAGAAAGAACAGGCATGTGTTTGTTATTTAGGTTGCTTGGGTCAGGGGAACCCTTAGGGTACCTTTGTAGACATAAATCCAGCATCTCTACTGCATAGCCTAGGAAACAAGGTCTATTTTCTCAAAGCATTTAAAATAGGTTTGTTTTGTGTCCTTTTAGCATATGTGTGTGTGTGTGTGTGTGCGCGCGTGTGTGTGTGTGTGTGTGTGTGTGTGTGTTATAGCCAGTTTATACCAAAAAAAGCAACAAATATGGGTTGCTTGGCTCACATGAATGTAGGCCAGTGTCTTTTACAGCATGCTTACTTTTATTATCTGAAGCTTATTTAGCTATTTTAACTCCACTGATGTAGGTATCAAACCCATGCATGATACTCCATTGAGGTACTTCTGTGTAACTCAATTCTTAACTCTACTACCAAAAACAAGATTATTTTTCTAGACCAGGCACAAGAACAAGTACAAGTAAGAAATGGTTAATATTTCTTAATCTCTATGTTATGACACATACCATGGTTTGTTCACAAGAATGCTACCCCCAGAATGTTAGAACACACTACATAACCATTGGTGCACACTGAAGCCAGCAAGTAACACCTGCATGCTAAACAAAATTGCAGAGATAGTTATCCCAATCCTATTTACTTCTCAATCAGAATCTGAAAAAAACAAAGAATCAAAGTATCTGATTAATGAAACTTTTGTTTCACTTTGTTTGTTTTGACAGAAGGTCTTCTGTGCACCAAGATGGCCTTGAATTTGCTATCTTCCTACCTCAGCCTCCTGAATGCTGGGATTACAAGGTTCACAGTACCACAGGAACCCTGTTCTCCTAATTCTATGGCAAGATGGACAATTTTTTTAAATTTAATTTTATCAACTGTACAGAGGGGTTACAGTTACATATGTAAGGTAGTGAAGACATTTCTTCTAGAATACTGTTACTCCCTCCCACATCTTTCTCCTACTTTCCTTCCCCCCCAATCCCCCTTGGCCCCCCCTCAAATGGTCAAGTTCATTTCCAACATATTAACATTGCCACATTTTTCAAAAATGCTACCAAAATCTGAAGGCCCTTTAGAAGGCCCATTAAGTCTCTTCCTTTGGAAGAAATGCACTGATTTGAGAAAGCTCTGTCAGAAACATAGTTCACTTAAAAACAAACAAGCAAACAGAAAGGCAAATGTATTTCTCTCCTTCACTTTTTCTCAGGAAACCTTCACTACCCTGGACTTGAGGGAAGAGTTTACTTTAAAACAGTTTTTTTTTTGGCCAGTCCTGGGGCTTGAACTCAGGGCCTGAACACTGTCCTTGGGCTTTCCTCAAGGCAAGTGCTCTACCACTTGAGCCACAGCATCACTTCTGGCTTTTCTATATATGTGGTACCAAGGAATCGAACCCAGGTCTTCATGCATGGTAGGCAAGCACTCTAACATTAGGCCAAACTTCCAGCCCAAGAGTTCACTATTTTGAGGCAAAGACGCTTCCAACAAATATAAGTGGCATATGTCTGGTAAAAAATATTAGGGTTTGCAATATAAACATCCTGGTAAAATGAGATAAAATACTATATATCCAGTAATTGGACAAAAATAATACTTACTGGTCTTGGTGGGAAAAATAACTGACTGTATTCTACTTTTGGCTACACCATTTAATCATGCCAAAGAAATGGAAACATTTTTTTCTACTTCTCTTTGAGCTACAGTAGAGAACAATCAATTTAAAAATAATTGGAGAAACTGGTGTTTTGTTCAGAAGTGCAAAGGAAAACATTCACTCAACAGCACTACATAGAATCATTTGCTTAATAGCATTTCTAATATGTTATGCATTTATCCAATCTATGTTAAAATGCACAAACAATTACACTGGCTGTAAATCCTAGAAAACAATCAAAGTTTCTATTAAATCAGACAGTTAAGCTTCAGTGTGATTTGCTTAGAACTGCTTGCTACAATGTGGAAAGAAGAAAGGGTGGGCAGAAACACAGAAATTACCTTACTTCCTTTCCTGCCCATCTTCTTCTCTCCTTTCTTGCCCAAAGACAGAATTTGAAGGAAAGTTCTAATAAATTGTGGAAGCACCTGAAGTATATTTTACAACAGCTGCCCTATAAGAGGTGGAAATTTCCAACATTTAGTTAATAGTTTACACACAATTGATCAGTCATGGAGGACTATGAAAAGTTTCAACCTTCTAGCTCCTTTTATATCTTAAAAAAGAAGAAAAAACAGTGGATAATTCTTTGTATACTGACATTAAAGCCATTTCTGCTCATTAAAAACTCAAAATAAAGTATGGTGAAGAAAAGGAAACTGAACATAAAGTAATAAATAAAAAGATTCCATGCATGTATAACAAGCATTTTGCATTTTACTGTCTGAATGGAATTTTTTAATCTACAGGCTTTAATTGGGGCACCACTGCAATAATAATCTCAAATATGAGATTCAATAAATGTATTTCATGCCCTGATTAAATGTCAAGGCCACAGCTTTGTTATTTCAGGTCTAGTGAGCAATATATTTTGTTGGATAATAATGAACTCCCAAAGATTTATTTGTAACACTAAGCTGTCCATTTCAAAACTCTGATTCACACTATAATAATTTTAATTCTCTTGATAATATTATAGAGTCAAGTATACACAGCTCAAAATATTTAAGTAAATTGTACTAATTCCTTGTGTGACACATGGCCTCTGGGTTGTTCTGCTGAATCTTAGGATAAAAATATGTGCCCTACCTAGACTCACAGCAAGATGTGAGTTAATGTTTTTATTTAATGGGTTATGTATACATGTCAATACCTAAGTGTTTTCTGCCCTAAAGTTCACTGTCTTCCCAAGTATCAATATCCTATATAGACTCTCCTTCAAATCGGACTTCACTAAGGAGTGTATATTACTTACAGACTGTTGAAGTAATGATTTCTTTCCATTTGACCAGATCACTAACTGGCAACAAGCAAAGTCTGGCCTCCAGCCACACCAAACTAGTTCTTTAGATGCCTCCTCTCTGTAGGTATACTCATTTACTGTCATGTTTTATCAGTACTCCTTTTGTTATTTTTGGTACCTTTTTCGTTATTCTTAAAAGCTTTCTGGCATTATAAGCTATTAAGAATGTATTTTGACCCAATGTACATGATTTCCTATATTTTCTATGTAGAAATGTCACAAACTTTCAGAAAATTATCTTTGTACCCCACATCACCACTCAATGACTATAGCTGCACTTTAAAATCAATTAAGATAGCTCTAGTGAATAGATGAACAAATAAAAGATATTCTCTACTTTGTTTCCTTCTCAGAGTACTATTTCAGGACAATACAAAGGGTCAGAGGTCTAACTGGAAGTAATTTTATGATCCTTTTTCAATAATCTGAATGTAATAATAAATTTAAGCATGCTAGTATGTTAAGTATGTTTGTTCTATTTCTATAGTCTCTTAAAATTAAAAAGAGAAAAACACCTTACATATGTATGCCTTTTTGGCTAGCTTAAATCTTCTGTTTTGAACTGGAGGAGTAAAATCAGCATCTTATTAAAAAATAACTTAAAAGATTTTAAAAAACAATTTACACTGATAATACAGGGATTTATAGCTAAAAACGGCTGCTAGTAATTTGACAGATCATTTTTTGAAGTTCGATGCAAAGCAGTAGTCCAGGTAGGATGGCATTAAATAGACAGAAAATAATAGCCATCTACTTTTATAAAGGTAATATTCCAGTGGAAGCAGACATATAACAAAAACTATAAACTATTTCTTGAGTCTTAAATTCTATAGAAGGGAAACAATGTCTTTAGAAGGTATTTTCAATACAGGTATTCATAAATAAGGTATTACTGAATAAAACTAAAATTTAAATTAAAACCCAAACCTTAATACTAACACAAACTTAATCTGTCTATTACTGTGTAATAAAAGCCTGTTCTTCTATAAGTTTTAAATAGTATTACTTAATGCCATTGTGAAAAGAAGAAAACAGCATTGTATGTGCTAAAAAATGTTTATGCCTGTAATACATAAATTGCCAGGAAAAGTATTTTGGTATCAATTAAAACACCCAGTTCTTCCTTCCAGTTGTTTAATAACAACTAAGGAGGTCAATCAAGCCCAAATGTATCTATAACACAAAGCTTTATGTGGCTTGGGCTAAAAGGAAGATGGCTGGTGATAAGCTTGGGATCTGAAATAAAGCTCAGGAGCTGTCACTTTCCAGCCCTTTTGACTTTGAGCAACTCATTATATCTCTTTGAGCTTCCTTATTGCCTATACAGTGTGTATCACTGCACATGCTGGCAGAATTATATTGGGAAACAAGATTATACATGAAAAGTAAAGCTGACTTTTTGTGATGTAGCACACTATTATGACTACTACAGTTGATTTTGTCACTTGTTTGCTGTTTGTAATGGGAATGACAAGGCGTTAAAAAATCTTAAGCATGCTCTGATTAAGGAAGATAGGGGCTAAAAGGAGGAGGGAAGGTAAATGGAAGGAGGAATAATGGGTAAATACATTCAAATACATGGTGTACTAATGTGAGAATGGAAGCAAGGGTCTTGAGGTGATGGGTGGGGATAGGATGGGTGGAAGCAGAGAGTAATGGCAGTGTTTGCTCTGGTCAGAATGTGTTGTAGACATAAATGGGCATGGTGAATTGCAGCATCATTTGAAAAATATTTTTTTGCTTCTCTGAGGACTTGAACTCAGAGCATGAGCACTGTCCTTGGGCTTTCTCAAGGACAGCACTCTACCACTTGAGCCACAGAACCATTTCTGGTTTTTTTTTCTGTGTATGTGGTACTGAAGAATGAAATCCAGGGCTTCATGCATGCACTTTGCCACTAGGCCATGGTCCTGGTCCAAACTGAAGCATCTTTATGTAACAATAAAAGCTAACTTAAAAATCAATCAGTAGGATCAGACCTATAGTAAAAGAGACAAGAGTAAGTTAAGTATCAAAGATCTTTTATGTATCTAGATGTTAGAAATGTCTATATTGTGAAATAATACTTTTTCTATATTTCTCAATACAATGTGCAGAAATTAGTAACTAAAAGGAACCTAGGAAGTGGCTCTGGGGCTCAAAGTAGAAGAGCACTAACCTTGGACAAAAGAGCTTGGGACAGCACCCAGGGCCCAAGTTCAAGCCCCATAATAACCACCAACAACAGCAAGTAATGTAAAAAGCAGATCCTCAGTTCTTTATGTTACCACTAGCCTGACAGATTTCAATTATTCTTCTCATATATTTAGGATAACTCTTATTTGCTGAAACAATACCATATCTCCCAAGAAAAACTAAACATATGAATAGTCATAAAGATGATACTTTACTAATCCAACTGTCATGAGTTCTAATAAACAGAAATCAAGACAAAAGTTTTATTCCATTTTCAGCAGGTAGCTTTAATATCCAGTGATTTAATCTAAACGTGAGTACCTTGATGTTTTCAGTAACATCTATGAGCAAATATCAATACATGAGTATAAAATACAGCTTTTGTTGTTTTTTTTTTTTTGCCAGTTCTGGGTCTTGAGCTCAGGTCCTGAGCACTGTCCTTGGGCTTTCTCAAGGCTAGCGCTCTACCACTTGAGACACAGCACCACTTCTGGCTTTTTCTATGTATGTGGGGTGTTGAGGAATTGAACCCTGATCTTTGTGCATGTTAGGCAAGCACTTTACCACTAGGCCAAACTCCCAGCCCTAAAATACAGCTTTTAAACTAAAAAAGTGCCATTATATGAAATTAGTGCTGAGTATTCTTCAATGAGATATGAAATTCTCCTGTAACAGAAACTAATGGCAAAGAAAATAATTTCACAAAGTAATTTTGCTGGGACACATTGACAAAGTAGAGTTA
Source organism: Megascapheus bottae (assembly GCF_031878675.1). Taxonomy (NCBI): domain Eukaryota; kingdom Metazoa; phylum Chordata; class Mammalia; order Rodentia; family Geomyidae; genus Megascapheus; species Megascapheus bottae. Next base: position 44,767,634 of record NC_143513.1, read on the forward strand.
AATGAATGTCCCAATCAATCTGAAAGTATTCCAGACCTTGAATCATACAAGGTAAAGGGTAAATTTTCTTCCCATAACACAAGATATAATAAATATGGTTACCCTTTTTTTAAATTAAAAATATACTAACGTGTCATCTTGAGCTTCTATTGTACAGGATAGCACTATTTGCTTTTCTACACCTAAATTAATATTCTGAATCATAATCCCAAATTATCTGTAGAATTTTCAAAGAAACTTCTATACAGGTGATTTGTCAGCTATTTTTCTCACCTAAATAATGCATAAGATGAATACAGGCTTTTAAGACAAGTGGCTGAAAATTTACAGCCTTATTTTGAAAGAAATTTTTTCTCTATTAAGATCTAGTAATCCCTTTCTATGATTGACCTAGACAAGTGCAAAATTGAAAAAATAACATTTATGGGCATATTCCTGTGCTTCTCATGAGAGCTCTATGAAAGAAACAATGATAGCAAAGACTTGTGTGTTCACCATTAGCAAATAACTAAAATTTGGTAGCCTTCATAAATTGTACTGCTTTCCATTTCAAAGATATAAATCATTAGCCTTTTTATCTTCCTTCCCCCTTAATTTTGGCTTTTACTATTGACACTTTTAATGTATATTTCACTTTTAGTGTATATTTCAGTGTCTGGGCACTGTCCTTGAGCTTTCTCATGGCTAGCCCTCTACCACTTGAGCCACAGCACCACTTCTGCCTTTTTTTGTGTTTGTGGTACTGAGGAAACAAACCTAGGGCTTCGTGCCTGCTAGGCAAACACTCTACCACTCGACTAAACTCTTAGTCCCAATTTTGGAGTATTTTTGCAGTCATCATATTTCCAAATATTCATAATCAATCTGTGTTCTAGTCTTTAAAAGTTGTAATAATCAAATATTAGAAACATTAAAATAGAACTCACGATGGAACTCATTTTGAGCAGATATAATGTGACACAAATATGTCCCTTTGTATCAATTATAATTTAAAATGAATGTGAAATTGTCCAGAAACAAGGACACACTAAATCCACTAGCACAACGATGTTCACTATTTACAATAGCAAAGATATGGAACCAACCCAAATGTCCCTCAGTTGATGAGTGGATCAACAAGTTGTGGTATTTGTACACAATGGAATTCTATAGGGCTGTCAGAAAGAATGACATTGCCCCATTTGTTAGGAAATGGAAAGACTTAGAAAAAATCCTATTAAGTGAAGTAAGCCAGACTCAAAGGAACTTAGGCTCAATGGTTTCCCTCATTTGTCATAATCAGTAGAAACCTTGGGCTCTACTAGCAGAGATCTGCAATAGAGCAAAACCTTCATACATAAGGCCATATAGTATGACGCTAAATGGAAGGACCTCTAGGATATAGAAACAAAAGCCATATACTGAGTGATTGTTGTCCTTAATGTACTATGTTATCTCTTATCTCTTTTGCTGTCCCTTGGTTATCTCATATTGTTACAATATCTCACTTTGTTATCTGGTATATTGAATATATTTGTATTTGGTTATTTGAAATTGGATAGGGAAGCGGGGAAAACAAGATGAGGGGTGGAGGTGGGGGGGAGGGAAATGTGGACCAAGACATGAGGAAGGGTATCAATGTATGTGAATTAATGCACCTTCTATCTGGCAAATATAATGTAACCCTTCTATTAATTATTATAAAAAATAAATAAGAAAAAGAAAAAAAATGAATGTGAGTGACTTCACAAGGCAATCTACTTAAGGCAGTCCTGAAAGTTTATCTTAATTTTGGCTGTTAGGCCCTTAAAAGATTAAGTAGTTGGCAGGAAGAAAAGAGCTTTAATTTTCCTATAGTGACTTTATTTTCTGCATGTGAAGTAAATATACATTTGGACCTAGTAGTCACTAGGAACCCTGTCTCCTTCTTGAGGAGACATTGGGGTATGGGTATTGGGAGTAAGTTTGTCTAGCAGACATGGGGCCTTGAATTTTATCTACAGCAGAAGAAGGGAAAGAGATAAAAGAGAGAGAATGTAAAGGAGGAAAAGGATGGAGAGAGGAAGACAGGGAATAACAGAGAGATGGGGGAAGAGAGAAAGAGAGGTAGAAGAGGTGAGAGGTAGGGAAGGGATAGGAGGGGAAGCAAGAGGAGGGAAGGGGAAGAGAGGGGAGAGGAGAGAAGAGATTTCCTCAAAATGCTACTAGGTCACATTAAAATGCTACTAGGTCACATTAGTCATATGTCAACACAAGTTTAGAGAAAAAGTCCACTACCTCTGCGGTAATGAATTTCTACTCAAAGAAAGATGCACAAACATGTACATAGTCATGAAAACTGCCTTCACGTATTGCTTAAAAGATTACACTTGAAACTCAAGCCACAAATTAGGAAACTTGTTTCAAGCTTTCCGTGGAGTTTTTGCTGTTCTATTTTAAAATATTTTCTTGTATTCCCTGGACACAAATACAGCAATGCTGTTTTAAGCAGATTGTGAGACTGTGAGGAGAAAACTACAGAACAGAGAGAAATCTGGCAGGGCTTTGAAACAAAAATAGATACACAATTCCATGCTTATTGTAAGGAAGTAACAACAAAGACCACATCAGCTTGACCCCCTCCCTAAGATAAGAGACAAAAATCCTTCATCACTGAAGCGAATGCAATCAGGAACAGACCCAAAACCCACTGAAAATGTGGGGCCAGAATTCTGCATTTTACCACAGGAGTTTATTTCAATTTACTTTCTTTCACATATTTCATTTCCTCAATTTGGTGAAAACACTTATATTTGGTTCTTAAATATAAAAGGGAAGCAGTATTTTATTATATAACAAACAAAAATGCAACTACCCAGACATGAGTTACTGCTTCTGCTAAAAAAAAAGAAAAAAAAAAGTTCTTCACTGAAACACCATTTTGAGATGTCTGTAATAGCATTGCGTCTGTAATAGCATTGCAACTATAGTATAATTTCTTCTCCATCACTTGGATTCTTGACTAGAAGCTTCCTTGCTTTCTTTAAACTGGATGGTTTCCATTGTACAAAACTGAGTTAATCAAAAAGTATAAAAGTGAGGAAAACTTTCTGATGTCACCTTTTTATGGTACATCAGATTAATATAAAAGATGTGTGTGTGTGTGTGTGTGTGTGTGTGTGTGTGTGTATTTTGTCCCCCAGACAAAGTAGTTCCTAGTGAAAGCAGTACTTAGAAATCAGAAAGCATATGATAATCTAGCTGTACCAATACTGAATCACTCTTCCCTTTAAAAAAAGAAATTACACTAGGAAAAGGCCCTGTCTTCCTCTTCAGGTAACTCAAAGGATAGAGACTTCAAAGGCATGGAGTTTGGCTATCTACCAGTGGAGAAGAAAATGAAATTGCTAGGATTATCTAGATAATTAGCCCAAATGCTTTTATCTGAAATTCACTTTAATTGAAAGTAGGTCTACATGAGACATGTATTTCAAAATCATCATACTGCAAGGCAGGGTATGAGCTTTTCTACTGTCATCCAGTCAGAAGAATATGCCAGAAAAAACGATCTAACTAGAGATAAAATGATGGCAGTCTCCACAAACTACTTACTGCACTTGTTCCTCACAAACCTGTAACTGGGTGGAAAGAATGAAGCTTTGGAGACAAAAATACAAGAAGGAAATAAGGAAAACATCATTAGTTAGACTTGTTCTTTTAATTCATGTATTAAGTTTAAAGCTTACATTGATACCTAACTAGATCTGCCAAACAAAGCAGCTATAGATAAGAATAAAACTGGGAAGCAGCCACAGTGACCAAGTGGTAAGTTGTCCTTCTTGTAAGAATAAAACTGGGAAATATAGAAAAATACAGTGCATAAATTTCATTACATTCAGTTTTCTAAACATGGCCAAAATATTTCAGCATATACAGCATACACACACACACACACACACACACACACACACACACACCCCTTGCTACTTATTATTTTTTGTGTGTGTGGGTCATAAGGCTTGAACTCCACCTGGGCACTGTCCCTGAGCTCTTCACCTCCAGGCCTTCCCTACCCTGGAGCCAAGCCCCACTTCCTGTTTTCTGGAAATTAATTGGAGATAAGAGTTTGAGGTTCTTTTGTTCCCCTGACTGGCTTTGAACCTTTATCTCAGATCTCAGCCTCCTGAATAGCTAGCATTACAGGCATGAGCCACCATGCCTGGCTTTTTGGTATTTCTTTTTTTTTAATTTAATATATTTTGTGTAATTAATAGAAGGGTTACATTATATTCACCAGATAGACGGTGCATTACTTCATAGACATTTATATCTTTTCTCATGTTTTTGTTCCCATTTCCATTCTCCCCCCCGCCCCCTCCTCTCCCCTCATCTTGTTTCCCCCCTTCCCTATCCTATCTCAAATAAACATATATACAATATATCAGATAACAAGGTAAGCTACCGTAATAATATGAGATAACCAAGGGACAACAAAAGATGACAAATAACATAGCACATTAAGAACAACTACACACATTATATGGTTCTTGTTTCTATATCCTGGAGGTCCGTCCATTTAGCCTCATCCTATAAGGCCTTATGTATCTAGGTTTTGCCCTATTGTAAACCTCTGCTAGGAGAGTCCAAGGTTTATACTAACTATGACAAATGAGGGAAACTATTCATCCTATGTTCCTTTGAGTCTGGCTTACTTAATATGATTTTTTCTAAATCTTTCCATTTCCTTACAAATGGGGCGACGTTGTTCTTTCTAATAGCAGCATAGAATTTTATTGTTTATAAATACCACATCTTGTTGATCCAATCATCTACTGAGGGGCATCTAAGTTGGTTCCATATCTTCGCTATGGTAAATAGTGCTTTTTTGCTATTTCTTTTACCAATAAATTCGCTACTTCTTTTATCAATAAATTACCCTGGGCATGCAGTAAAAGAATGAATTTGTATAGGTCCTAGCAATATTTTTAATAAGCCTGTATCCAAGTGTAATGAAATTTTTATTCTTTCTATACACATTTACAAGCATACAAAACATTCGAATAAGTATGATGAAAAATCTAAAAATGTTGTGCGATAGGCATAATCCTATTAGTGTTTATAAACTATATTATTCATGCACAAAGAATTATACTGGAATGATTTTGAGAGTATTAAAGGCTATTGTAAAAATAGGGTATTATAGAGCCTGAAGGTAATTTTCAAAAGAAATCACTAAATGTCACACTGTCTCCTAATTTTTGAAGTTGTATACTTCATAATATTGTGTGGCTAAAGTGTTGAACATTTAACTCCTATGGAGATCTATAGTTCAGTTACAATCTGAAGCAAGTTTTTCATCATGGTGTTTTCTATTGTAGAAAATATGACTATTATACTTCAAACTGAGATGAGTCAATGCTATGGGTAATATATGAGTAGTTTTCCCCAGAGAGGGCTATGCTTGGGAAAATACAAATGCTAAAAAACAAGGGAAGAAGCAAAGAGAAGTTATAAAAGGAAATGCAGGCAATAAGATAACTAGTGGCTCTCTAAGACTATTAAACAAAGGGTCTGTTATACCATATAGTAAACTGCAGTATCCTAATGAAGAGGGTGGTGATTATAGAAGAAATAACACAAGCATAAAGACACAAGTTATGCCTTAGAAATATCATTTGTTTTGCTAATGATGCACAAAAATCAACTTAACATATGAAGATATTAATGAAGTGCTCTGCTGAGCAAAAACTGTAATTAAAAATACATATAAATCAGAATTTTTTCATAATGAGAAATGACAGTATTACAGCAAACTGATAATTTATTAGTATATATAAATCACTATACCAACAATTAGCAAACTTCTTTATAATCACAAGCCTGTACAAGGGCTTTGGATTTCATGCAGCACTAAAAATCAGTTGGAAAATAATGGTGAAAATTCAGTCTAATCCTACATTTTGTGGGAAGCTATGATTTAAAAATAATTAGTTATCCAAATCATGCAGCAAAACTAGAACTAGAAACCAAATTTTCTGATTATTATCCTCCTGCTACAATGCCCAACTGCCTAGTAAATTTCAACAGACATCAAACTCCATTATCAAAGAAGAAATACAATAACAATAAAAACAAAAGCTGTGCACCTGTGCAGTTGGAAGAAACATCTTTATGAAATGACAAGATGATGAATAAAACTATTTTAATAATCATTTGAGAATGAATAGAACTCAGTCATTAAGACACAGCTTTGAAGGCAAAATTAAGGGATTTGAATCCATGTCTATATTTAGATCAAAATACTTAATCCAAGCAATTTAATCTTGAGTGGCTACTTCACCTTAATTTTATGACTGAAGTTAACTATTTTAATTACTATTGTGTAGACATAAACATAAATGGGAATAATTACAGCAATTAATATGGAATGACAGATCACAAATTCAGTAAAATGTCTCATGTCTAAATTCACTATCTCAGTTTGTTATAGAGCTAGAGTACTGAACATAAAATTGTGATCAGCTAAACAATACAAAGATTAAACTCTGAAACTTTATACACAGCTAATTGTTAAACATATTTAAAATTCCTGCGTATTTTTTTTTTTTGTGGGTTATGGAGCTTGAACTCTGAGCCTGGGTGCTCTTCCTGAGCTCTTCAGCTCAAGGTCACCACCCTACCCCTTGAGCTACCGACCCACTTCCTGTTTTCTAGAGATTAATTGGAAATAAGAGTCTCAGGGTCTTTAGTGCCTGGGCTGGCTTTGAATCTCCATCCTCAGATCCCAGCCTCCTGAGTAGCTAGTATTTCAAGTGTGAATCACCCTGCCAAGACTTCTGCACAGTCTTAATACTGTATGTTATACAAATGTGAAAGAAATTTAAAGAAATTGTCACACAGTTTCTAACTTTTAATAGCAATAATAGCAGGAAAAAAAAGAGGTATTCTAAACCTAATCACAAAGCACATAATGATTCCTGGCTAGGTGACCTTATGCAAAACTACTTGTTTCTATCAACTTTTTGTTATCAGGTTAATATTTAAAGCTGATTTTCATTAAACAACACTACATATATACTTCTTGAAAGTTAACATATAAATTCAAATAATTACATTGAGAAAACTGGAAAATAAAATTTTTTATGGGGGAAGAATATTTTTAGGGATGAACTTAAATAACTCAACAATATCTTTTGGACATATAACTTTCAGTTCAAAGTGAAAAAAGATTGACTCTGACAACAAGGGAATATAAGATCAAATGATTGGAGAATATATTTTAAATTCTCTATGCAAATGAATTTAGAAATTTGCTATAGATTAAAGAGAAACTGGATTTTAAGGTAGCTATGGCAACGTCTATCTTTATCCGTTTTTTAACTTGCATCAAATATCAAAATGTTTCTCTTCCTCAAAGTACAATCTCTCTAATATATGTAATGTGATATGAGGAAGGAAGAATATTTTGTTTCTGAGGTATAGATAGTATTGTAAAAGTTCTTCTGAAAAGAGATTTGAAATCTTTTTATCCACTTGTGTCCTCAACATAATCCTTCTTTTTTCTTCCTTCCTTCCTTCCTTCCTTCCTTCCTTCCTTGTTTTCCTTTTTTAAACAACAGACATTTGGACTGAGTGCACTAGGCATTATTGTAAATCAAATCTATTCATTCTCCTTCACTGTTCCCTCCTTCAATGACAGAGAACTTTCTGAGCAAATATTTTACCTTATTTATGGCTGACTTTCTAGTGAGTAAGAATGTTCACCAAAAAGGAGGTGTTTTGCTGGGTGCATTGATCCCACCTGTAATTGTAGCTACTCAAGAGACTGAGATCTGAGGATCTCAGTTCAAACCCAGCACCTTCTATCTGGCAAATATCATGTAACCCTTTTACTAATTACAACAAAAAATAAATAAATAACTAAATCAAAAAAAAAAAAAAACCCCAGCACTAAAGACCATGAGATTCATCTTCAATTAACCACAAGAAATGGTAAGTAGCGTAGTGGCTCAAGGGTAGAGTGGGAGCCTTGGGCTGAAGAGCTCAGGGACTGTGCCCAGGCAGAGAGTTCAAGCCCCATGACTGACAAAAAAAAATAGGTGTTTGATCAATGTTTCATAAATGATGAAGAAAGATAAAAAGCTAAAGAACAAAAACATTCTTTACTAGAGAAAAAGGAGCTTCCATCCATTCAAAGCTCCATAAAGGAAACAAGAGCTTGATGTTGAGTGATTGTTGTTCTTAATGTACTATGTTATTTCTCTTCTCCTATGTTGCCCTTTGGTTAATCTCATATTGTTGTGGTATCTGACTTTTTTACCTGGTGTATTGTATATATGTTTATTTCTTTATTTGAAATAGGAGAGGCAAGGGGGGAAAACAAGATGATTGGGAGGGGATGGGAGGAGGGAAATGGGGACAAAACGTAAGAAGGGTTATCAATGTGTGAGAAGTAATGCACCTACTATCTGGCAAATGTAACTGTAACCCCTCTATACATTACCTCGATAATAAAAAAATTTTAAAAAGGCTCCATATATACATACATATGTATATATATACATATATATATTTAGAGAAAGATAATTTTATTTTTAGATTATCAAACCTAAAAATTACTCTAGAAGGAAATCTCAAGCTATGATGAATGTTCATATATATTACAAAAATAGGCTATGAGAATTCTTAAAAATGATTTTCTTTGTATAGACTAAAATAGGAGACTTCATGCTATTGGTGTACCTTATAAAATGGTTTAAGCCGGTTGCCTTTCCTGAGACAAAAGCTACAATGGGGAAGCTGATAAAGTAAATCTACTATCAGAAAATTTCAGAAATCACCAAAGGACATATGTATTTTGTGCTATCCTATCTATCTGTCTGTCTGTCTGTTTGTCTGTCTGTCTATCTATCATCTATGTATCTATCATTGGGTAAATCCTGTGGCTTAAACTTAAGGCCTGTGCACTGTCACTAAGCAGTTTTGCTCAAGGCTTTACCACTTGAGCCACAGCACTTTCCTGCCTGGGCTGGCTTTGAATTTCAGTCATCATATCCCAGCTGCCTTTATAGCTCTGATTACAGATGTGATTCATAGGATCTTGGCTTGCCAGTGCTTTGTAAATTAACAAACAATCAAACAAAAAAGATCTTCTGAATCAATCCATCTATTTGGCTAATTGACAAACTGAAATCTATCCATAGAAGAATTCTAATTTTTCAAAAAAAATAATATAAAATGAAGAGATGAAAAATGAAAGCACAGTGATTGCCACAGGATCCACTACAAAAATATTTATTGAAGCACTGTATGGAATAAGGAAGAACAGAAAACAATCTCTAATAAAAGGTTGACTTTGAACTTGATTGACTGTATCACTTGAACCATTAAAAAGCATATTTATAAAAATGCAATTTATTGTGAAATAGATTTTCATTCCCTATAACACTTCAGTAACATTATCTTCCAAATTTTACTCAGTTTCAATTTATTTTGCTTTAACATATAAGATTCTGTTTTCACTAAAATTGACAGAATACAAAATAATAAAACTGACCTAAGGTTGTTCTATGTGGAAAACCAGCATGTTAACTCTAATGCTTGTTTACCTAGTGCTAATAAACTCTAGTGCTATAAGTTGGTTGTTAATGTTTAAAAGCATGTGGCTGTTCACACAGCAAAACTGTATGAACTTAATAAGAATTCATCTACCCTTCTTAATACTGAATTGAGAATGGCCTAATTTTTATTTATTTATTTATTCATTTTATTTTAGGAGAAAACAACAAAAATTTCTCATTACACTATCAACTTTTCATTCTTTCATCAGTTGTTTCATAATTACTTTAATATCTGATTCATAGACCAGGCCCCTCACCATATCCCTAAGCAACAGTCCCAAATAGCTTGAAACTGAAGTGGAAATATTGATTTGACTTCCAAGTACGATTTCTCCATTCTTATTTTTGAAGAAAAACAACCTTGATAATTGATGGAGCATGGGGAAACTATGTAAACACATCGATACTTATCTGATTCAAGGTTTCCCCAGCTTAAGAAAACTTCAAAGGTTTTTTTTTTTAATTTAATATGTTTACAAATAACAAGTGGCAGAAGAGTGTCAAGAAGTGAGAGTGGTCAGAAAATATAAATTTTGAAAATGCAGAAATGGAGTTAAGATAGTCAAGTTATTTTAATGACAGCATGTTATTTTTTATACAGGTATTTATGTTTTAAAAAAGAATTAAAAACCCTCTTGAAATAAAAACCATTTTTATAATTGTTACATATCTCCAATCTCCAAGGAATTAACAGAAAAAGTGTATTTTCTTAGTGCTAGTTTTAAATATCAGGTAAATTTTAAAACTGGTTCCTATAAAGTGAGTCACTTTCTGTCACTTCACAGGACAACTGTGACAGTTCCACTCTTTATCCAACATAAAATCTGGAAAAAATCTGAAAAATCTCTTGTATCTTTTTTTCTTTTTTATTCTTACTGTGTTGTTTCTTGCTAGGTACTTTACATTTTTTTCAATCATTGCAATTGCATATTTCATTATCAAGTTATTATTAAAAGATACATTTGTGAGTTATCAATTAATAAGGCTTTAAAAATTACTGTGGCAGTACTAGTTTGGTATGAATCAAGCAATTAAAAGTATTAACATAATGAGGAGAATAGTAATTATAATATTAATTCAAGGTAGTTTAGTAGTTATCTAGACATCCTGGTTTAGTTTCTGAAAGTTGAGACAAATTAGCTGTAACTTTAAATGGTAAAGGATTTATTTTGAGAAATGGGACATTTTTACTTTAAAAAGTATTACCGTCTCTACATAAAGCCTATCAGTCCAAGTCTGTCATTGACACATTCAACTTATTTCACCTGTACCATTATGAATATCAACAATGGGCCTGAGTTTAGAGGAAGGCAGAGCATTCACAGATTGTTGTTAGACCATACATACCAGCCTGTGCTCAAAGGTAGCAAAGCCAAGCATGAAGTAGTGAACTATGTCCAGCTCTTCTGCATACTGCAAGGGGAGTTCAACTGGATGGCGAAATCTACCTAAATGCAGTTCATCATTTTAAAACATAGCATTTACCAAAACTGCAAATTGGTTTTATATTCACTTGTGCAACATTGGTGTTTATTTTAAAGAATAAGTATTTGCTTAGATATTTGTTTCAGTTATTCAAATAGCCTGTTTTACTGATATAATATAGTTGCTTTTTATTGTTATGGACTAATAGCATATAATTTATTCTCAGTGATTAAATAAAACAGTCTTACGTTAATCTGAACTTCAGTTAAGAATAAAATACAGGTTTGTCTATACTGTTATACTTAATACTTCCTTAATACTGTAAAGGTTCAAGTCACTTTATATAAAGACTGTAGAAGAAAGTATGACTGAAAATGGAAAAGCCAGCTAAATACCACTCACTACTTCTGTCCATTTAACAGGCATGTTATAGTCTTTCCCACTATTATCTGCTATGGGCCTGAGGAGTCACAGTCTCACTCATTTGATTAGAACGGCATTATTTATGCATAGTCCTTGCAGTTTAACTCTGTGTGTGTGTCTATACTTATTGAATATTATGTCATTTTCCTTTGTACTAATTGTTTTTCTCTTTTACTGCATATAGCATAATGCTGCTAATCCTCCAAGAAATGAACAAGCATGGGATTTGAATAATAAACTCCTAAATAAATGAATTGCTCAGTATCTTATGACCATCTATATACATTCCATCCTCAAACAGCACATCTGTCTTCTTATGATAAGGAGACAGCAACACTCTTTTCTCCACAATGCATGACATCTTTTGGCAATGCATCTGTGGCATTCCTACCTATTTCCATGAAGGAAATCTCTGCAGTTCTACTGCATTCGCCATTTGATAAATGCAAGTATTTTCTTCATCAATCAGCGCCTACTGAACTTAATAGAAGTAACTGTAAAATCCTCCTGGACCCGTTGAGTTTCTGAAGAAGAAAGCTAAGATGAAGGACATGCCACTCCGAATTCACGTGCTACTTGGCCTAGCTATCACTACCTTAGTACAAGCGGTAGATCAAAAACTGGACTGCCCACAGTTATGTACATGTGAAGTCAGGCCTTGGTTCACCCCCAGGTCTATTTATATGGAAGCATCTACAGTGGATTGCAATGATTTAGGCCTTTTAAATTTCCCGGCTAGATTGCCTGCTGATACACAAGTTCTACTCCTACAGACGAACAATATTGCAATGATTGAGTATTCTATAGAATTTCCAGTAAACCTTACTGGCCTGGACTTATCTCAAAACAATCTATCTTCAGTCACCAACATTAATGTAGAAAAGATGTCTCAGCTTCTTTCTGTGTACCTAGAGGAAAACAAACTTACTGAGTTGCCTGAAAAATGTCTATCTGGACTGAGTAACTTACAAGAACTCTATATTAATCACAATCTGCTTTCTGTGATTTCGCCTGGAGCCTTTATTGGCCTTCATAATCTTCTTCGTCTTCATCTCAATTCAAATAGACTGCAGATGATCAACAGTAAGTGGTTTGATGCTCTGCCGAATCTAGAGATTTTGATGATTGGGGAAAATCCAATCATCAGAATCAAAGACATGAACTTTAAGCCTCTTATCAATCTTCGCAGCCTGGTTGTAGCTGGTGTAAACCTCACAGAAATTCCTGATAATGCCTTGGTTGGACTGGAAAACTTGGAAAGCATCTCATTTTATGATAACAGGCTTATTAGAGTGCCCCATGTTGCTCTTCAAAAAGTGGTAAACCTCAAATTTTTGGACCTCAACAAAAACCCAATTCACAGAATACGAAGGGGTGATTTTAGCAACATGCTACACTTAAAAGAATTGGGGATAAATAATATGCCCGAGTTGATATCCATCGACAGTCTTGCTGTGGATAACTTGCCAGATTTAAGGAAAATAGAAGCTACAAATAATCCCAGACTGTCTTACATTCACCCAAATGCATTTTTCAGACTCCCCAAGCTAGAATCACTCATGCTAAACAGCAATGCCCTCAGTGCCCTGTATCATGGTACTATTGAGTCTCTGCCAAATCTCAAGGAAATCAGCATACACAGCAATCCTATCAGGTGTGACTGTGTCATCCGCTGGATTAATATGAACAAAACCAACATTCGGTTTATGGAGCCAGACTCACTGTTCTGCGTGGACCCACCAGAATTCCAAGGCCAGAATGTTCGGCAAGTGCACTTCAGAGATATGATGGAGATTTGCCTCCCTCTTATAGCTCCTGAGAGCTTTCCTTCTAACTTAGATGTGAAAGTTGATAGTTATATCTCCCTCCACTGTAGAGCTACAGCAGAGCCACAGCCCGAAATCTACTGGATAACACCTTCCGGCCAAAAACTCTTGCCTAATACACTGACCGAGAGGTTCTATGTCCATTCAGAAGGCACGCTGGATATAAGTGGCATCACCCTGAAAGAAGGAGGTTTATATACATGCATAGCAACTAATCTAGTTGGTGCTGACTTAAAGTCTATCATGATCAAAGTAGATGGTTCTTTTCCCCAAGAAAGCAACGGATCTTTAAATATAAAAATAAGAGATGTTCAGGCCAATTCAGTTCTACTGTCTTGGAAAGCAAGCTCTAAAATTCTCAAGTCCAGTGTTACATGGACAGCCTTTACCAAGACTGAAGATTCTCATGCTGCCCTAAGTGCTCGAATACCCTCTGATGTCAAGGTATATAATCTGTCTCATCTGAACCCAGCTACTGAGTATAAAATTTGTATTGATGTTCCCACCATCTATCAGAAAAATAGAAAGCAATGTGTTAACATCACCACAAAAAGCCTGGATCATAATCAAAAAGAGTATGAAAAGAGTAATACTACTACATTTATGGCCTGTGTTGGAGGACTTCTGGGTATTATTGGTGTGATGTGTCTTTTCAGCTGCTTCTGTCAAGAAATGAACTGGGATGGTGAACATATCTACGTCAAGAATTACTTACACAAACCAGCCCTTGCACTCAGTGAGCTTTATCCTCCCCTGATAAACCTCTGGGAAGCCGGCAAAGAAAAAAGTACATCTTTGGAAGTGAAAGCAACTGCCATAGGTATGCCAACAAATGTGTCCTAAAAAAACAACCAACTAAACCTACTTCAAAGAAAAACAAGACTGCAGCTGTGATTTTAAAAAAAAGGCAGAGAAATATTAATTTCTAGAAAAAGGTGGTTAAACTTCACCAGTGCTGCTTCTGACCAATGGAAATATGTACAAGTTCAGCAATTTAATTAACTGGCTTCAAAGGGTACTGTGGCAACCAAATAAAATAATTCCATTTTCTAGGACTTTCATGTAACTTTTATGTCTGGACTACAGTTACAGTGAACAAAAACATTTCTGTATTTTTTTTAAATATATGAGTAGTTGAACTGAGCAATACCTCTCCTGTGTTGTATTACACACATTAGCCACGAGTTTTTGCAGTGACCAGATAAACTTGAATTGACACGTGGTGTAATAAAAAGGACAAATTCTGTAGAGTAGACACAGTGAGTATGTGGACCTTTTTTATAAGGAAAATACATTTTGGATTAAAATCAATTGCTTTTGTCTTGTTTTTGTTTCTAAATAAAGAATAATTTCTGGGAAATACCATCTGATCATATATCATTTAAATGGCATAGTTTTCAAATGTGCTTTTCTATAGAGAAATTTGGAATGCTAATATTAAGAACTATCTTGGGAATTTTGTTACTACAATTTTGTGATACAAAAAAAATCAAACTTCAAAACATTTTATCAGTATTAAAAGGCAGTAACTATATGGCATTTAACATTTGAATCATAAACTGAATCAAATCTCCTAGAAAATTATGTATTCACTTAAAAGATGTTTTTTTTTTTTTCCATTCATGGGACTTGAACTCTGGGCCTGGGTGCTGTCCCTAGCCCTTCAGCTGGAGGCTACTTTCATACTCCTGGAGCCACAGCCCCACTTCCAACTTTCTAGTGATTAATTGGAGATAAAAGTCTCTTGAACTTTAGTGCTAGGGGTGGGCTTTGAAATGCAATCCTCACATTTCAGCCTCCTGAGTAGCTAAGATTAGAAGCACGCACTGCAGTGCCTGGCTCACTTGAATTTTTTTTTTTGCCAGTCCTAGGCTTGAGCTCAGGGCCTGAACACTGTCCTTGGACTTTCTCCAGGCTAGACCTCTACCACTTGAACCTCAGCCCCACTTCTGGCTTTTTTCTATGTATGTGGTACCGAGGAATTGAACCTGGGTCTTAGTGCATGCTAGGCAAGCACTCTACCCCTAGGCCAAACTCCTGGCCCCACTTAAAGATTTTTTTAACAAGCAGTTCTGGAGGTGGATTCAATTATTAGGTCCAAATAATGTAAATACAATACCTGAGCAAATGAAGGTCTTATTTTAATAATTAATATTAGTTTGGATTTTTGATTCTGCCTTTGCAGAAAATAGTGCCATGTTTCAGTAGAGCTCATTATCTAAATGTAGTTTTTAATTTTTTCTGTGGATTTAAACAAAACGTGATTCACAGAAATAACAAGCAAATAACAATTTTCTAGCAAAGATGTCCTCTTTCAAAAGGTCAATTTTAGAATTTCAATATAAATAACATGATATAATAAAAGCTTATCAGTTCTAATTTTATAAAATATTATAAAATCTTACTGTTTATTTTACTATATAAAATGGTAGAATATAATGAAGGTTAAATATTTCCTTTTCTATTAAATATTTCCTTTTCTGTTTTCTATGATTTGGAGGTTTTAAATTTGGATTACTTTATAAATTGTTTAGTTTTATCTTAAAAATAAAAATCTGTGTAGATTGTCGATATTATCTTAGTTACACATCTTGAAAATATAGCACTTCATTGTGGAATGAATTTTTCATGAATAATATTGTATCTACATCAAAAATTTTAACTTTATTAAAACTCAAATTTAGGTTTAGCTTATAACATATGATTTTATATATTATTTAAGAAACATCAAAATAATTTACTGCATTTTATTCTAAAACGATATGATTAAGAAAGTTTAAGATTTTTTAATTAAAAATTTAAGAGGACAGTTTTTAAAATCTAGTAAATTTCATTAACTAAGTTAGTGTGAAATGAGATCTAGTTCTGTAAAACTATAATTGAAGTACTAAACAACACTGGTAAAAAATAGTGCTAATCATTTAAAGAAGTTGAGAAAATCACTAGGTCTCTGAGGATTTTTAAATAAAAGATGAACAATGATGAACAAATATCATTTAGGGACTCAGCTAAACCTTTTCTTTTACAAACCTCCAGAGTCTTGTAAAATTAAATGTATTTTTTGTACAAATAAAATGTCATGATACATCAGAAACCAACTAAAAGAATAAGCCATACTTTTTAAAGATGGATTGCTTATCTGTACAAAAATACATGGCTTCGTCATTAATTTCTGTGGATGGTCATAGCCAAGTATTTAACTTTCCTTACAGTATCTTGCTTAATAGCACAAACATGTCACTGTCTTATAAACATTTCCAATCCTGCAGTCATATCTATTTATGTGTTAATATTAGACATTTCTTATGCAAAAGCATTGACAGTTTCTAATTAATTTCTAGCTGTTTTTGACAATGTGGAAGGTAATTGGTATGAACTTTTTAAAACAAAAGGACAGCCTCTGTTAATTTCCACACAACTGAAACACAAAACTCAGTAATTTAATGTGTTTCAAAATCAGAAATGCTACAGCCTGATGAATCACCATCACACAGATGCCAACATTAGAATTTATCAATAAGACACACTCATACATCATAAGAAGTTTCAGTACCATGGACAAAGCTTACTGGGGCTCAGCTATTTGTCAAAAATATAGGAGCTGAAATACAACTTATTAGCATGCAGGTATTGTATGGGTCAGCAAGAACTTGAACAAGTATCTTGTGTGTTTCTTTTCAATTTATCTGCATGAAGAACCATCACAGTCAGATAGCAGTGCTTACAATACATTTCAAGCTCCATATTTCTTTTGAAAACTGTTATGAAATAAGCCTTTGAATAAATATTTACTATAGAACATTAAAATGAAGCATTTGTTACAGATCAATAAATACAGATACTCAAAGCAAATCATAGCTTAAATGTATATTTAAGTAAATCAAGATTAAGATTGCTTAAATTATATTCTAAAATGTCAGTAGAAGAAAGAAAAGAACATTTTCTTCAATAGAAGAATGGTATTTTATATGCTCTCTATTATCTCTGAAATCAGACATAAAATTAAGCACTGGTCAAAATAGCTCATTTTGCTTTTAGTTTATCTTCAGATAGGGTCTCACATTTCTGCCTACTTTAGACCACAATCTTTCTACCACCATTTCCTATAGTTGAAAATAGAGGTATGTTCCAACAAGACAAGTTTGTTTGTCAACACAGAAGATTCATAAGGCTTTTTTTTTTTTTTTGCCACTCTGGGGGACTGAACTCAGAGCCTGAGCACTGTCCTTGGGCTTTTTCCTCAAGGCTAATGCTCTGCCACTTGAGCCACAGCACCACTTCCAGTTTTTCTAAGTATGTGGTACCGAAGAACTTTGTGCACGCTAGGCAAACACTCTACCTCTAGGCCAAAGTTCCAGACCCAAAATCTTCGTAAGTTTTATTGGAGCTAGCTTCGAAATAAAATCTTTTCATCTCTACCTCCTGAGTTGCTGGAATTACAAGAATGTGCCAACACTCCCAATACCACGTTGTTATTTACAGTATTGTCTATGTTCCCAAGTGTCCAAGTAGAAATGCTACACATGAAACACGACAGGATTTTTTTTCACTGTAGTTCTACAGAAATACTTCTATAATGTGTGTCCTGAATAATGCATTATTAATTAGATCATTTTGGTTGAAAAATTACAATGGAAAGAAATGGCAATATATAAAATCAAAAGCTACTAATAGTACCATTAAACTTGGGAAAGAGAAAGAAATTAACCCCCGTGTCAACAGATTATTTCCTGCTTACGGTGCTCAGATAAAAATTGAAGATTTTTAAAAATGTATAGAGGGGTTACAGTTACATTCACCAGGTAGTAGGTGCATTACTATACACATATTGATACCCATGTTTTTGTCTACATTTTCCTCCCCACATCTCCTCCCAATCATCTTATGTTTCCTCCTTCCCTATTTCAAATAAACAAATAAACATATATACAATATACCAGGTAACAAAGTCAGATACAGTAACAACATGAGATTAAACATAAGGGCAACAAAAGAGGAGAGAAATAACATGGTACATTAGGAACAACAATCACACAAGATAAAACTCTTGTTTCCATATCCTAGAATTCCTTTCATTTAGTCTCATTCTGTATGATCTTATGTACATAGGTTTTGAGCTACTGTAATCCTCTGCTAGGATAGTCATGGATGTATACTAATTATTACAAATGAGGGAAAACACTGAAAAAATTGTAGATGTTTTGTAAAGACAGGCTTGGCTTAGTTTTATCTTACTCATCTGATGAACAGGAAAATTTAAAATATTTTATATAAGAACAAATGGCAAAATCAGACTTAATATGAAAACAATACATCATATCTCCAATCTTGGCAAAAGTTACTAAAAGAAAAACATTTTAAAACTTAGAAGCTTGAAGGAGAGAAAATTGGAGTGGAAATGGGGACAAAAACATAAGAAGGGGGATCAATGTGTGAGAAGTAATACACCTACTATCTGGCACATCTAACTGTAACCCCTCTGTAAGTTACACACACACACACACACACACACACACACACACAAAACGACAACAAAAAAACCTTCAAAGCTGATTGTTGGTGGCTCAAGCCTGTAATTCCAGCTACTCAGGAGGCTGAGATCTGAGGATTGTGGTTAGAAGCCAGCCCAGGCACAAAGACCATGAGACTATTATCTCCAACTAACCGCCAGAAAACCTGAAGTGCTCAAGTGGTCCAGTGTTAGCCTTGACCTGAAGAGCTCACAGACTGTGTCCAGGACCAAAGTTCAAACCCCATGATAGACAAAAAAAACCCACCACCATCAATAATAACAAAAAACCCTTTGTTAGATCATGCCCCTTCGTGTAAAATACATAGATATTTTCTCAGTGATAATCTTATTGAGCTTCTCATTTTTAATTAATTATTATTATTATTTAAGTCTAAGCAGAATTGTTTAAGTTTAAGCAGAGGAATGTAACAGTTATCAATGTCTTGAAATAATTATGATTGTTTGC
This sequence comes from Megascapheus bottae, assembly GCF_031878675.1. Lineage (NCBI taxonomy): Eukaryota > Metazoa > Chordata > Mammalia > Rodentia > Geomyidae > Megascapheus > Megascapheus bottae. The sequence continues at coordinate 44,786,864 of NC_143513.1, forward strand.
CTCATTTGACTTAACAATTTCATTAATGAAATAAGTAGAAGAGCTCAAACACTGAATATTAAGAACTCATTATTTTCAATTAAGGATCTGTGTTGTGATATAGACATAGAATTAATTTTTATTCCTACTGATCAGAGACAAGGACGAAACACACACACACAGACACTTCATAGAGCTCCTACTTCAATTTTGAAATAAGCCATATGCTACATAACCAATAAAGGACTATTCTCTTATGAGCAAAGCGATCTTCAAGTAAGTAATATATGTAGAAAAAAAATCATATATGAGTTCAAACTTATTGTGGAATGATCCAGCCTAACAAAGCAAAGCAAAAAGAATTGTAGTTGACCTCAATAAAGCCTTTTAGAAGAATCAACTACAGTAATATTTAGAGACTGCACTGTACTATGAATATTTATATTTATCTTTTCTAACTCTAATATATCTTCAAAAATAATAGCTTTATGCAACCACTGTAAGGAAAATTAGGCTGTTCATTTAAATGTATGGTATACTATCTGAAGTTATTGATTCAAAATCCAATTGTGATACCCATTTATAACATTTATCAACCTCTGGAGCAAATAATGGAATAAGCTTGGGCCATAAATTGGCTTTCCTAATCCTTACATTGAGGGAATTGGAGTGTAATAAAATAACCTCCCTGTTATCTGTGCTACCAGACTCAAGGCTGGTAAAGACAGAAGTAATTCTTAAACTATCAAAAGTTCCATTATTAAAGCAATACAGCCAAGTACACCGAATAGTTCTTCAAAAGAGCACTATATAAAATTGAATTTCATTATCAAGACTGGGATTAAGGTCAGACCTCTGGTAAACATCTCTTTAATAATGGTTACAGAGAAGAGTAACCTATTCAATAGAAAAAAATGCTTTCTCCAAAATAATTTAAAGGATTCTAACCTTCCAATTCCCATTTCCCACTCAGTCAATAAACATTTCATTATATACCTTTTCATAGTAAATGACAAGGGGTTTCAATATTTTCACATATAAAATGTATGACATATGCAGTCATATTATACCAAAATATTTGAATGTGAAACATACTTTTTCTAACAAAATAATCAAGGGGTACAGAAAAAGATATAAAACTAGTAGGGAATAAAATACTTATTTCTAATAATAACACCTTATCCACACAACTCAGTAGAGATTAGTAATTGCTTCTCTCCAAATGAACTACATTGAAAACAGCCATTAGAATTCATCTCACAGAATAAGCCACTAGTAATTCCAGCAATTAGAGAGAATATAAGAGAATATAAGAGTCCTTGTCTGGCCCTGAGAAAAAGTAAGACCTCATACAAAAAATAACAGTAGCAAAAGAGGGTTCAAGACTGCTGCTCAAGTGGTGGAATAGTCCCTTATCAAGGATAAGGCCCTGGCTTCAAACTTCAACATCAATATCAGGAAAATATGCAGGTAAACACGTGTCATGCATGTGTGTGTGTGCATGCGTGTGTGCGTGTGTGTGAGTGTTTCATAGATACATAGGATGGAAAAAACAAAAGCTTCTGCCTCATCCATTCTCATGAGCACTGGCCCTGCAGGCATCAGGAACGAGTACTTGAGCTGAATGATACCAACTTACAGAAATTACTGTACTCTGTTAAGTGCTTTTCTGGTTGACTTATGCCCCATTGCAAACCTTGAAGCTTAACATATAATTTATAAATTTCATTTTGTAGTTCCAGAAAACTCTATTTAATAGACTTTAGATTGATGGAGTGGCAAATGCTTAAATAAAAACAACACCATCTAACTTATACATGTGTTTAATGCCTCACAGGGGCCTAAGTAAGAAAATGTTCCTCCATACATTGTAGAAGAAACAAGGAACGTCTAAGAAACAAAACAATCATTTTCAATAGCATTTATGATATTAAGTTTGCACAAAATTCCATATAAGTAGTTTTGCAGTATTCAGTAAGTACTTATTTTTCCTTGAAAATAAAATTGAAAGTTCCTACACTGAAGAATGTTTTCATTGCAAACAATACATTCGCATCTTGGTTTTTGTGGTTGTTTTTATTTTTTGCCAGTTGTGGTTTGAATTCAGGACCTGAGTACTGTCCTTGGGATTTCTCATAGCTAATGTACTACCACTTGAGCCACAGCACCATTTCTGGCTTCCATGTATGTGGTACTGAGGAAAAGAACCCAAGTCTTTGTGCATGCTAGACAAACACTGTACTACTAGGCCAAACTACTAGGCCCCAATTGTTTTCATTTTTAATGAATCATTTGCCTGACAGACTTCTTTTCAAGGGCTAGACTTACAGAATAATGACAAAAAATTAAAGCAGGGAAACAAAGAGCAGTCCATTTTATTTTCTATTTGTTTGCTTACAAAGGAGCTACTATGTGTAAGACATATTTCTAGCCACTAGGCATTTTGACTATAATAGATAAATTCCCTGACATCACAAAATGTAGAGTAAGAAGGTAGATACTTACAAATGAATCTGGCAAGTTCAATATAGGAAAACAAAATAATGGAATTGATAAAGATAGATTATACCTTTTTGGTAAGTACAGAGTACTTTCAAAGACTCCACACAAAAACAAGCTATACAACAATCTCTCAAGGACAGAACAGAGAAACTATGGCAGTAGATTAAGAATGGCCTGAAGGCCAAGCAAGGTGGCTCATGCCTGTAATCCTAGCTACTCAGCAGGCTGAGATCTGGGGATTGTGGTTCAAAAGACACTAAAGTCTGTGAGACTCTTATCTCCAATTAACCACTAGAAAACTGGAAGAGGCAATGTGGCTCAACTGGTAGGGTGCCAGCCTTGAATTGAAGAGCTCAGAGACAGCACCTAGGCCCAGAGTTCAAGCCCCACAACCAGAAAAAAAAAAAGTGGGAAAAAAACAGGAAATATAAGAATACTAGATATGCAAACATCTTACCCACAACACTGAACATATCCTCAAAGATCCTCACAAGCATATACTTAGAGACCTTTATGCTTCATTTTCAGGGTGAATATATACATATTGCAGCATTTACAAGATTGCCTGATGTTAGATTTTTTTAAATTTTTATTATCGGTGATATATAGAGGGGTGGCACTTACATTTTTAAGGGAGCAAGTACATTACTTGAACATTTTAAAAGCATATATCCTCTATGAAATTAACAAAGGGTCAAAATATCACTCCAATTTCCTCCTGTCTCCCTAAAGGACATATCAAAAGGAGATTCCAGATACTCTATATAGTTCTATACATTTAAAAAACAAATTAAATTATGGTGAATGTGTCTGGCTAAGTTTTTTACTGTCTAAAACTGACCTAGTTCCATTTACGCTGCAAACATATTTCTCTCAGAAATTCCCCAAATATGGTGTGTAGAATTTAATAAGAATGCAAGTAAAAATAGATTCAAAAAAGCAGGAAGAAGTACAGTTTTTCATATCTGTGAGCTATTTTTTTGTATTATAACAGACAATTCTAACTACGTGGATTTCATGGGTATCACTTTCTTCAGATATAAGGAAGTATTTTATATTTTTCAGATATTAAAAAAGTCTTCTATAATGTATTCAGTGGAGACTATGAACTCAACATAAACTAGAAGAGTATGTGTAGATGTACTGTCTCATACAAGTTGATACTTATATAGTATTTTCCATAGACCACCCTCTCCACTGGTCCCCTCCTCCCATTTATAGCCACTTGTGGGTAATAAATAGTGTTACCCTGCTATATAATGATTAGTTCAATAAGGGCACTACAAGAATGGAATAGTCAGTTGTGGGAAGGTAATATATACATTGTAGATACAAGAGACAAAGGGAAAATTCATATCCCTGACTGAATGGAGCCAAAGTGATATATTAAATTCAAAATGATTGGCAAGTTCTAAGAGATTTGAATGACTTATACAATGAATATTTTTTTAATCAACGAAGCAACAGTGGCCCACACCTGTAATCCTAGCTACTCAGGAGGCTGAGATGTGCTGAAGGTGGATTGAAGCTAGTCCGGGCAGGACAGTCCATGAGACACTTACCTCCAATTATTCACAGGTAAAGCAGGAAGTGGTGCTGTGGCCCTGAGTTTGAGCCACAGAACAGGGAAAAAAAAGAGAGAGAGGAGAGAGAGAGAGGAGAGAGAGAGGGAGCGAGGGAGGGAGAGAGAGAGAGAGAGAGAGAGAGAGAGAGAGAGAGAGAGAGAGAGAGAGAGAGAGAGAGAGAGAGAGAGAGAGAGAGAGGGAGAGGGGGGGGGGGGGGGGAGGGGGGGGGGAGGGGGGAGGGGGAGGGAGGGAGAGAGAGAGAGAGAGAGAGAGAGAGAGAGAGAGAGAGAGAGAGAGAGAGAGAGAGAGAGAGAGAGAGAGAGAGAGAGAGAGAGAGAGAGAGAGAAAACACAGGGGGAAATGAGCCAGCTCTGGGGTTTGGGCTAGAAGCTCCAGAGTTTTTTGAAGCCGGACAGCCCCAGATAAAAAAGTGGGAGTTGGGGCCCCGAAAGAGCCCTGGGAAGGCAACTTGAGAAGGGGAGAGCAGGGAGGTGCAGGGACTCTGGGGGATGTAAGGATGCAGGACCCTGAGGCAAGGTCAACCCCTGAACAAGTGGGCCTAGCAAGGACGCATTTGAACTCCAGGTGTCCTAGGCGACCCTGGCCCAGGGACATGGTGGGAGGGGGGTTCAAGATGAGGGGGGCCAGCCGATGCATTGGCTCCCACCTTAATTCTAGCTACTCAGGAGGCTGAGATCTGAGGATCAAAGTTCAAAGCCAGCCCAGGTGCACAAAAGGACCTGAGACTCTGACCTCCAGTTAACCTCTAGAAAATGGGAAGTGGGGCTTGGCTCAAGGGTAGGGTGGTAGCCTTGACCTGAAGAGCTCAGGCACAGCGCCCAGGCTGAGTTCAAGCTCCATGACCCACAAAAAACACACAAACAACAACAACAACAAAAATAATTTAAAAAAAAGCTTGTGGGGGCCAACTCAGGGGAGCTCAGGGATACCATGTTGGCTGCAGACCATCCAAGAGCTACAGCAGCTGGAGCCTGGTCTCGGTTTGTAAAAAAAAAAAAAAATACTAATAATAGTAATAATAAAAAGAACAATATGTACTTGCTGATAATTCATTTCACTAATTTTTATGGCAAAAAAATAAAGATGGTATTCAATACACTGGCATATTGCATCTTATACTTAGTAAGATCAACTTTTTTTTTTTCTATTTCACATTTTCAGAGCACATTGCTCAAACAAAGATGAGGCAAATGTAATCAAGCTTGATAAGCTAAGAAGCTGAGCAAATGATAGGAAAAAATAATTTGATTTGAGGAAGAAAGATATTAAATTACCACCTCAATGCTCTAAATGGTGAAAAGCATAGAGTGAAAAGCAGTAGTTTCTTAAAACCATGAGCATTTTGCGAGCTTTATCTAAAAGACAAAGAAGCAGTGTTGGACTTTTGTGGAAATTTTAATATCAATGAGTTAAGGAATTATACTTTTAAACAAGTATTGCCTAACTCAGAATACAGATGAATTTACTACACCTTTCTATTAATCTCCTTTAAAACACAAAAATGTATTCCATTTATTCCTCTCAATGTGTTTAGAGAATGTGGATAATGTCATATTGTCTAGAGTAATTTTGATGCTTTTGTTCTTCTAGAAGAATCAAGATCCCCTTCAGCTAAAGGTTTTCTTCTGCTTTTGTCTGTTCAGCACTAGTATCACTAGGGTGACAGTCTAATAAAGAAAATAACCAAAGGCACACACTTCACTCGGCAACCTGGCAGTCCTCCAGCACTGACATTCCATGCCCTACATTAACTCTTGGGGCCAAGGATCAAAATGAAGAAGGAATAATGTATATTTCTGCTTAGTTGTGTTAGTCACTTTTTTTAAAACTACATGACAAGTATAATTTATTATTTCTAAGTCATTTTAAAATTTAATAATCATCCACCAAAAAATTAGTATCATGATTAGGAAGGATTCAGGGAGGGGAAGTGGGACAAAAACATGAGGGTATCAATGTTCAAGATGTAATGTACTCACTACCTGACAAATCTAACTGTAGCCCCTCTATTCATTACCCCAACAATGAAGCATGATTAAAAAATTGATATTAAGATTTAACTTATCAATAGAATCTGGCCAAATGACTCCCCCAAAATAAATTGCACAATAATAAAAGTAAAAGCTTCAGATAATACATTTAAAAACAACAACCTGAAGAAAAACCTCTTGTTTCTATATCTTAGAATCTTCTATGATCACATGTACACAGCTATTGAGCTATTGTGATCCTCTGCCTGGATTATTCTAGACATACACTAATTATTGCAAAGGAGGGAAACTATGGGGTATATGTATTTGTGGGTCTTGCTTACTTCACTTTAGTTTTTTTTTTCAAGGCTTTGTATTTCCTTATGTATATGACAATGCTATTCTTTCCGATGGAAGCACAGAATGCTATTGTGTATAAATATCACATTTTCTTGATCCATTCACCTACTGAGGGGTATTTGGGTTGGTTCTATATCTTAGCTATAGCAAATAGTGCTGCAATGAACATGATTGTGCTAGTAGCATTAGTATGGCCTTGTTTATAGCGATTTGGGTAAATGCTCAGAAGCAGGATTGCTTAGTTATAAGGGAGTTCTATGTCTTTTGAGGAACTGCCAGAGTGGTTGAACAAGTTTACACTCCTACCAACAGTGTAGTAGTGTTCCCTTTTGGCCACATCCCCACCAGCATCTGTTGTTATTAGATTTCTTGATAATGGTCATTCTAACTGGAGTGAGGTAGGATCTCTAAAGTGTTTTTTTTTTGTTGTTGTTTTTTGTGGGTCATGGGGCTTGAACTCAGCCTGGGTGCTGTCCCTGAGCTCTTCAGCTCAAGGCTACTGCCCTACACCTGGGTCTGGGAATTGTCCCTGTGCTCTTCAGCTCAAGGCTATCGCCCTACCCTTGAGTCAAGCCTCACTTCCTGTTTTCTAGAGGTTAACTGGAGATAAGAGTCACAGGTTCTTTTGTGCCTGGGCTGCCTTTAAACTTTGATCCTCAGATCTGGGCCTCCTGAGTACTAGAGATGTTCTCCAAGTGTCTATTGGCTCTTCTTATTTCTCTTTAGGTCAGTCTCTCTTAAAGTCTTTAGCCCAGTTTGCTTTTCAAGGATTTTTCTTTCTGTTTATTCTTTTCAATGTACTATGTGAAGTTATTTCTTTTTTCCCCCTGTTTTATCCCTTGTTGTCACCGCATTTGTTTTTGGAACACTGTGTAATGTATATATGTTTATCTGAATTAGGGAAGGGAAGGGGAACAACAAAATAGTGAGACAGCAATAGCACTAACAAAACTCACAAGACAGTATGGAGGAAATGAATGTTACAACTTAGGGAGTTATGGGGGTATATAATCTGGGAGAAAAATGTGAATGGGGTTAACAATGTTCAACAAGAAATGTACTCACTGCCTTATGTATGTAACCCCTCTGTACATCACCTTAGCAAAGAATTAAATGGGAATAGAAAAAGATGCCAAAAAAATTTAACCTCAGCTAGAAAGATTAGAAATAATGTTTTGTAAATGTACATGACTATGTTTTTATTTTAATTGTAATAATTGGTTCTCATGAATCTAAAGGTATAGCTAGTCATTTTGGTACTAAAGAGTAAAGAATTTCATGAATTATTTGGTCACTTGCCTGAAATATTTGTACACCTACAACAAATACAATTTATTAATAAACCCTTTAGGCAAAAGAAAATTGGCTATATATTCTAGGAAGAAAAATAACAAAAAATAAATAATATGCACATAATTACCACAAACATAGCAACCCAAGTTGTTCTGGTTGATGTAGTTTTTAAAATTTTCTATTGATCTTTGGGGCCGGGAGTTTGGCCTAGTGGTAGAGTGCTTGCCGAGCATGCACAAAGACCCAGGTTGGAATCCTCAGTAATATATACATAGAAAAGCCAGAAGTGGTGCTGTGGCTCAAGTGGTAGAGAGCTAGCATTGAGGAAAATCCCAGGAACAGTGCCCATGAATAACTTCAAACCCCAAGACTGGCAAAAAAAAAAAAATTCCATTGATCTTATGTTAGTTCAACAAGTATGCATATTTTTTTTTTTTTGCCAGTCCTGGTCTTGGGCTCAGGGATTGAGCACTGTCCTTGGACTTTCTCAAGGCTAGTACTCTACCACTTAAGCCTCAGCACCACTTCCGGCTTTTTGCTATGTGTGTGGGGTGCCAAGGAATCAAACCCAGGTCTTCGTGCATGCTAGGCAAGCACTCTATCACTAAGCCAAACTCCCGGCCCCAAGTATGCATATTTTTATATCACTTTTATTTTATTATCAGTCCTTGATGTTTTCTGCTTACATACTCAATTTCCAAGGCTCTGAAATCTAAATGAAATTCAAAGCAGTAGTTGTGCATCTTTCAATGCAGTGAATATTATATTTGCTGGTATACAAACAACGTTTGGAATGCAAATCATGAGAAAACTAAGAAATATAACTGGGCAGAAATGAATTAGTTTCTAAGGCCAACCCATGTTGACCAGATGGCTTTTTGCAATTTTGGAAATATCTTAACTCATAAATGTCACAGTGTGTGTGAAGTGAAACATCACCATCTGCCTCAAGTAAAGGAACTATTGTTCTTTATTCCTGCTAATGATAATTCCATACTGTTCTTCAAGTTATTAAAGCTGTATGGCAATTGAGAAGAAAAATTGTTGGTTCTTCTCCTACAAGGGCACTTCTGAAACCACTGGGGTAAATGACTGAGAGACAAAGTAAAGTAAAATGTATACTTCTGAAAGAGATGTAAGAAACATTCTCTTATTACCTATTTCCCTTTTGAAAAAGGAAAAATATAAGTCACAGTATGAAACTAGAGTGATAAAACGGCATATAATCAGATTTGCCTATCTTTTATGCTTGAAAATGACATGGCTAGTTGGTAGAAGAATCAAGACTTTAATTCAGATGTTCTAACTGTAAAGGTCTGTAGTATATGTATTCATATCCAGTGTATTCTGGCATGGTTAAGAATGGAGAAAAACAGAAAGGACGCAATTAGTAACAACAGCAATAGCAACAAAAAGCAACTATTTTTTGTGATGTTGCCACTATATTCCATTCCTGAATTTTTAATAACTAATTTTAAAGTTTAGATCTACTTAATCTGCTCAGGTAAATGTTATAAAGAATGATCATTTTCTCCAACTACCCCTTTCCATTTTCCTTTCCTATCTTTCTGCAAAATTTTATCATATTTACATTAAATCAACACTCATGGCACATTGTTATATAGTATACTATAACCATAATTCATTGTTGTACAATTTCATGTTCCCTACAGATAAGTGGTGTCCTCTCTTCCTTTTTCTCCCATTGGCTTCCTATTCAATGTGCTTATAATTCATTTCAAAACTTTCTACTGAACAGTAAATCTAAAAATATCTCTTGCCTACTATTGTATTCTTTTGTACTTATCATTATATAGCTATGAAGTTCTTGTCATTTTGAGTAGTTTAGTGACATTTTCAGGAAAAAATAAATATACACATCCAATTGACTACATTGAACTAGGAGCTATATAAGCCTTTTTAATACTGTGTGCAATATTGAAATATTAACAGATACTAAAGCCATAAGACACAGAGTTTCATGACACTGAATAGATAAGGGAGCACATATCAATAATCGTTGAACTTTGATTATCAAGAAAAGTAATAGATCAAAAATGTCTTATTTTCATCTCTAGCTTTCAAGTGAAGTATTTATGTTTAGATTAATATAAATCTCTCTCATCTCCAAATTTTTAATAAAGTTGCTCAAATTTTAACATGCATTTGGGTCACCTCAGGAGCTTGTTAATCTACAGGTTATAATTAAGTTTTCACTTATAAACAAGCCCCTAAGTAACAACCAGTGATTTAGGGTCTAAGAAGTACAGTTTGAGTAGCAAACTATATGGGAAGTATGGGAACTAGTGGAGATTTATTCAAATGTAGAATGTAACTTTATTATATACAAATCATAATTCCTATTTTGGACCACAAGTAACTTGCCAAAGAAGGGAAAGTAGTACTTTACAGACAACAAGAGGCATTTCAAATCAATCATGACTGAACTCACACTTGATCAACCTGTTTTTAGCAAACTAGCTGTCAACCACAAGGTCACATAGGCTGGGAGCTAACACCTCATGTCAGTTGTGTTAACTCCTCAGGAGCTGAGATTTGTAGGACAAGGATTACCTTGTGCAGAAAACCTCTGAAGACTGTATTTCCAAAATAGCCAGCAAAAAGCATAGCTAAGGTGTGGCTCAAGTGGTGGAACACCAGCTCAGAAAAAAAAAGCTGACAATAAGGGACTCTGAGTTCAAGCCCTAGTAAGGATACACAAAAAATGATATCTATAAATACAGTATTATGAGAAAAATATATAAAGCAAGTCATGCAAAGAGAGACACATGGTATGAAGACTTAGGAAAATTTCAGACACAAGACACCTGAAATTTCCTCTTCATAAATCAAGGTTTGCCCCTCACCCAGTACATACATACAAATGTGCCATTCCATGAGTTTTGGCATTCATGATTTTCATTGTCTAGGGATTTGGTCATATGATCAAACACAATCTTCAGCTCTCTGTCTTCAAATGTCAGGAGATTGGACTCTAATATCAATTGGTTTAAATTCCAATCATTCCAAGCACACAGCTGGAATGCCAAGAGGACGAGCCCTCAGTCCAGGCCATCAGGGTTCATCCTGAGGCATCTCATCAGCACATTCTCAGGGATGAAACCCAAAACTCACTGAAAAAAGACATGCTTATTCCTTTCAGAAAAGCAGGATAAATATGACATTCTTCATTATACAATAATTACCATCTACTTAGTGAAGTTTCTTCTTTACCTTATATCTTGTTTAAGATGTTCTATTAGGAATAAATTAAGATGGAAAATGACATCACCAAACAAAAGAAGAAAAAATAAAAACTCAAATCTGTGTTCCTTAAATGAATTGGCAAATCAAACATCTTGCTGAGGCTTTGTTTCCTCTACATTAGTAAGAGATTTAGTTGGATGATCCCTCAACTGGTTCTACTAATTTTTTTTATTAATTTTAATGATATACTTCCGAGCTTACAAATTCTACTTGATTCATTTGCCAAATCTTGAAATAAAGGTCATTTACTAATGTGATCATTACTACATTCTTGCATAATTATCAATTCATGGCTATAATAAAACTGCTGTAGTTACTTCAGTCATACAAGACTCCAATATTACTTCAACTGATATTTTTTCATATACTGACTATATCATCAGCTGTTTCTGAAATCTATATTTTGTAGGAATTTTCTCCTAAATTTTTTCCTTTGATGTTAAAAAATAATAGCTGAATCAGTAATTAATTATGTAAGTTTTTGAATGTGTTTATTATTGTACTCCAGGACTTGGATATGAATTTGGAGCTAAATTCAAATTCCACATCTATCTCCATCCAGGGGAAAAGGAGACAATATAAAAATATTTGTTCACCATGAATTAAAAAGAACATAAATGGAGACAGAGCTTTCCAACTTGTCAGTTATCCTTCAGCTGGCTTTTCTCACTCTAGGTCTAATTGTTATTTGAACACCAAATAGCTTGGTTAAGATAACAAAAAAAAAACCTCCTAAAGTCAGAAGCATGGAAACCTGCTGTTATAATTTCCATAAATGGAATCAATTTGTACATGTGTTGAAAAAAATTTAGAAAAAGTTCAACATGCAGGGTTCATTTGGATGTTTTTCTTTGCTGAACAGATCAATACAATTAACATCTATTGTGAATTACAGAAATTCAGTTAAAAATAATTGATGTTAAACAGAAGTTCTCAACATCATTAAGAGAGACTGAGAAACTGGGCCAGTGTGCATGAGAGTACAAATCATAGAGGTCACATGTGTTAATGAGAAAAAGAGCATTTATTAGCTTGCAATTTAAAATGTAAAGTCCTTTTCTCTCTATGGTTTAAAATGGAACAATACTTTATACCTGAGGACAGGAGAAGGCGGTGCCCTCAATTAGATGAACAATTCTCCTGGCCCTAAACTTTTATTGTTTTCACTGAAATTCATCATTTTGATATTTTTAGATTTTGATGTCTCGTGTTGCTATGGACAGAAAGCTTCCTAATAGAACTGATCTTGTATTATCACCTACACTGGCCAAGTCTGTACTCCCTTTAGAAGGATATCTATATCTATATATCCTTATATATAAAATGATATGTGACACATATATCATATATTTTATATTACTATGATATGTTAATACCATATCATGTATATGAGATATTATATATATATACATCAGCATCCCAAGGAAATATTATAATTTTTTCTTTTGAGTGAACTCCAATCAAACTTTTATGTTTATTTTGAAGTTAAAGAGTATTTGCAAATATAATAGGAAAAATCAGAATGTCATTAAAAAAACTTAAGACATTATTATACACAAAAAAAGGAAATGAAAATGTGAATTACTAAAAGAAGTGTTACTAAAAGTAAAAACATATAATGAAAATAACTACATATAAGTTTTCTGATATGTGTCTGCCAAATCCTACATCAGCTCATCCAGCCATATCAAACTAAGTAAGTCAATACGTATGATACTGTACCATGCAATAGCTACTCTTCATTCAAAAATGAGGAATATGTCTATGACAGGATGAGATTGGGCTCTCTATTAAAGGCAGCAAACTGTTTGTTTGTTTGTTTTTTCTAAGAAAAAAAAACGAAAAGAAAACAGTAATTACCAAGGGAATGCACATTTTTAAAAAAGAACTGCATGCCATGTCTTGTGTCTATAATCTCATTTACTCCAACTCCACAGGCAGAGATCCTGAGGATTTGCTACCGAGTTGAACAACAATGACAACAACAACAAGAAGACACTAGCTGAAAAAAAAACATTAAAAGCCTGAAGGGCTGAAGTTCGATTTACATGGTATTTTCACAGCAACCATGAATTCCTGGGTTCCAACCCTCAAGAAAGTGGAAGAGGTAAGAAAGGATGCAGAAAAGAAGGTAGATCATTGTGCAAAGACTGATACTTTAACAAAATAATTGGTTGCTTGCCTCCAAATATACTGATTTCAAATAAAAATACTTTTTCTTTCTCTCTTTTTCTCACTTTCTTCCTCCCTCCTTCCCTGCTTCCCTCTCTTCCTCTCTTTCTCTGTCTCTCTCTTATTTATTTTTTTTTGTGTGTGTGCAAATCCTGGGTCTTAAAACTCAAGGCCTGGGCATTAATCAAGGCTAGCATATACAACCTGAGCCACATCTCCACTTCTTGCTTTCTTGGTCCATAACTGGAGGTAAGAATCTCAAGGATATCCTCGCCTGGGCTGGCTTGGAACACTGATCCTTACTTCTCCATCTCTTGAGTAGGTAGGAGTAGATACTTAGAACAGCTGCATTCTCATTTCAAAGGATAACAATACTAATGTTTTAGTGTCTTACAGAAAAAAAAAAACATGAAATACTGCATAACAGGAGCTACTCATATACACTAACTGTGATGAACTCGAGGCTCTAAAAGATTTCTTTGTTGCTGTTATTGTTGTGCGTTTTTTAATACTAACTAGTTTTGAGAAACAATAAAGAAATGATTATTCCAATTACAGTGTGACAGCTAAAACAGTGAAATCTTCCAAATGACAAGATTTGTTGACTGGGTTAATGAAAATTTCATATCATCAGATGATTTTTACTTGCGAAGTATGCTCACCATATCACAATGAAATCTGGTACATGTACGAGAGAAATGCCGAGAAAAAATCAAGAGCACAAATAATACTTTATGCCTCTCTTTTATTTCACATGGGAGACAAAATGTACCAGAGTCTACCTGAATAACTATTTGTTCCTTTTTTTTCCTACATTACTTCTAAAATCAATAGACAGTACAGACACATTCCATTTCTAGTTAGCCAGTATCTATTTGGTGCCTATTTGCTAGGTACAATAGTAAGTTCTGGGAATATAGCAATGAGCAAGACTGATGACAATTTCTTCTCTTGTAGATCTTAGAGTTGAAAACCCATGCCTATTATATTGAGAGAGTCTATTAGGGGGAAAAGTATCTCTTACCCAGAGAAGCTGATCCTAATGTGAACTAGCAGAGTAGACCAAATATAATTGTTCACCCCAGCACTTCAAGAATCCAGCTTTGCTTTGCTCCCATATAATTTATCTCTTTCCTCTCATGACTATCCAAATTACTGCTGCTTGTTTGAAAGTTCTGAGGTAAAACCTATTAAACCACAAAAAGTAGAAGTTCTGAGGAACTAGCCATATAAAGAAACAGAAGACAAGAAAGAAACATGAGCTACTCTGAAAGATCGCCCTTGAAGAGGCAAATTAGGCCTCTTGAGCATTAATCATAGATATTTCTTGACTATATGCTAACACTGTGAAACCATGTTGAGAAAAATCATCCTAATGGGAGTTATAGTCTTCCAAAGGAGACAGACATTACCAAAAGGATAATTAAATACATAAACACAAACTCCAGCAAACATAGGCAAACTGTGAATCCTGCTTCAGAAGAACATAACATGAACCATGGGTTCAGTGAGGACTACCCTGAGAAAGCAATATTTAACTTGGGATCAAACTGAGGAGGTAAGCTATTGTTAAGTGAAGAGAAGAAATAATCTTAAGGGTAGAAATTTGTGTACCATGAGGAAAGAGTTTGCAAGGAGCAAAAAGGACTCAAAGAAAGAGATAGGGAACTGAGAAATACTGATAAAGAGGTAACAACAGATAGGCAGGAAAGTACACAAAATTATAAGACTAAAAGGAAAATTTAAGAATTTGGTTTTTCAACAAGTGATGAATGATTTCCCTACATACACGCATAATGTGTATAAAGGGAATATGTCTAAATAGTAAGCAGGTCTGAGAAACTAGAGGACAGAAACAGGAAGGAAAATTGCTTTGAGGTATAGCCTGCTGAAGTATAGGTGCACATTTATCATTTATGTAAAAGAAAATAGTATTATATGTGTTTGTATCATAACTACTGGCTCTGTTAGAAGCCTTGATTGGCAGGAGGGTAGGTGCTAAAAAATGAGGGAGAAAGTGACTATCGTAGTTGCACATGTAGCAATAGAGACAATTAAAAGTGCAGAATATTTCCCATGTTTAGCAGTAAAATTAACACTTTGCTATACTATACCATATAATAGAAACAAAACATGTTAAAGGGAAATGTGTAAACACAAAAGAATGGATCAAAACTCTGAATGTCTAGTTACATGATTCACTATGAGGCAATACTAATAGGTAAAAATTCCTTTTTGCAGGCTTGTCTTGGATATCTTTAATACATCCAAAATGAGACATCCAATATACACAAGTTGGAACCTCAAGGTGGGATCTTAGATAATTACATTCCTCTGAGAGAAGGATGCATGGAAATATAACTAAAATATAAATTATATAATCTAAAGTATTATTTTAATTACAATTTGTCTTAATATATTACTCAAGCTAAAACATTGCTTTTTTCTATAATATTTCTTCAGTAATATATAATATATTGACCCTGGTAAATTTCTATCAAAAGAAAAGAAAAAAATGTAAAGTGATGAGCCAAATTTAATGATTCAGTCCTGTAATTACCAAGTTTGGAGGCACAGCTCAAAACTGTCAGGATGGGCCAAAAATAAAAAAATCCCAATAAATTCATCTCAACCAAAGTTGGATGTGATAGTTTCAGCCTACCACCCCAACTACACAGGGAGCATAAACAGAAAGAGGCCACCCTGGGTATAGATGCTGGCTCTATCCTCAGAGTAAATGAAAATCAAAAGGCCTGGGCTTATGTGAAAGAGCAGAAGCTGAGCAAGCATGTGGCCTTCAGGTCAAACCTCACTTTTAAAAAGTAAAAAGATGAAAGAAGATATCAAGCACACTTCTTGAATAACACAAAATGGCACACAATTTAGTTAAAAAAATTTTGGATGGCAAAATCTAATTATAAACAAGCCACAGATGGTAAATACTCATAGAAGCTGACAATAAAGGAGGCTCCCAGAATGGATGGATGAGTCAGTTGAACCATTAAAACCAGTGATTGCCAAGTAAAAGATGCCACAGAGATAGTTTGCCCTGTAGATGAGTCATTCAATAAATACTTCACTCCCTCTCCATGTCAACTGAGCATCAGGGTGAATGCTGAGTCTGCTAATCAAAAACATTTAACTAATATTAAAGGAATTGTTAGTCTCATGAACCACTTCCAATTAAGGAGCATAATTCCAGGAAGCAAATTCTGAAGAGTCTCTGCTCTCCAGGCTGAAGTAATCCCTTCATTATTCTAGTCCTGCTTTAGTCCTTTGTTATTTGTGGTAATTATGCTTTTATTTTTCATACAAAAATGTATAAAGCAGGGTTCCAGTGGCTCACACCTGTAATCCTAGCTACTCAGAAGGTTGAGATCTGAGGATCACAGTTCAAAGCCAGGCTGGGCACTAAAGTGCCTGAGACTCTTATCTCCAAATAACCACTAGAAAACCAGAAGAGGCACTGGGTAGGGTGGTAGTCTTGAGCTGAAGAGCTCAGGGACAGCACCAGGACCAGAGTATAAGCCCCACAACCAACAAAAAAAGTAAAGTATAAAAAACTTGAAAAGGCAAAAAAAAAAAGCCAAAAAGTCCCACAATTTCCTAAAGAAACCTTTGAGCACTGGAGAAAAAAAAACAGTGAAGAAATATATAATTTGGTATACCCAGAGACAAATACAACAGCAAAAATATCCTTTAAATAAGTAAGAATGTTAAATAAAATCATATAGATCATATAGTTCAAAATAGGTGGATATGTACTGTTTTTGTTTATGTAATGCCTTTTTATGACAACTAGAAAGGCAGAATTTTCTGAATAAGGAAATAAGAAGTTCTGACATATGCAATGCCAATGATTTATTTTAAAAGCATGCTAAAAAACAAAGAAAAAGCACTTCATATTAGGTGAAGTGTTGTACAAGTGTATTCAGGCTAAATGGTGAACAGAAATCCACACAAACAGAAAGTAAGAAGATATTGAGGGCCTGCTAGGGCAAAGAGAGAGGAGAGAATGGAGAATGATAGCTAAACAGTATAGAGTTTCTTTGAGGGGAGTGATTAAAAAAGCATTCTTCAGTTCTGAAGAATTAATGCCTATAAACATACTAAAAGCCACCAAATTACATATTTAATGTATGAAGTTGTTTTAAAAAATGCTTCAGCAAATGATAATTTTTACCTGAGGCAAAAACTAGTTAAGAAGACATATTAACCTGAAATAATTGCCATAATTTGAGTGTTTTCAGCTTTTTTTTTGAGGTCACTTCACTGATCTAATTTCTTCTACTTTCACTAATTTTAGAAATTACTTCTGCAATTGTATGTAATGTGGTATTTATTGTTGGATGCTCACAGTACGTTATTGTCAAGTTCTTATGCTTATTTAGCAATCACATGGGTGTTCTTAAGGCCTTCCTAAATAATACTTCACTGATTTCCCCAAGTTTTTCTATGAGATTATTATCAATAATACCAGATGAAAAACAAGAGGTAAAATAGCTAGATCAAAGGCCCTTATTCAAGTATTGAAGCTAAACTTTGAATCTAGACATGCTGACTCTAAAACCTATACTACTAGTAGCCACATCCTGTGCAATAACTGTAAGGAAAATACAACTAGTTCTGTTGAAGATATCACAAACATATACAACAGAAAGGATGGAAAAGAAAACAATGAAAAATAAATATCTAACATTTTTATAAATAATTCCAGTTTCATATATAGTTCTCAGTTACAGCTCTTGCTGGAATTTAGCTTAGATAGAAAAGTTGCATTCTGAAATGGTATTAAATGATTCAGAGAAAAGATAAAGTAATGAAAATGACTGGTCAAAGGTACATGAAAAAATTGCAAGTGTTATGACTGAGTTACATGTAACTACGTAGTAGAGTGCTTTCCTTGTATGTACATCCAGCACTAAAGGAATTTGAAAGAAGAATATGAGGCTGGGAGTTTAATCTAGTGGTAGAGTGCCTAGCATGAGCGAGAACCCAGGTTCAATTACTTAGTACTACATATATAGAAAAAGCCAGAAATGGTGCTGTAGCTCAATTGGCAGAGCTGTAGCCTTGAGAAAGCCCAAGGACTGCACCCAGGCCCTGAGTTCAAGGTCTAGGACTAGCAAAAAAAAATCTGGCTGGGAGTTTGGCCTAGAGGTACAGGGCTTGCCTAGCATGCACGAAGACTCGGGTTCAATTCCTCAGTACCATATACATAGAAAAAAGCTGGAAGTCGTGCTGTGGCTCAAGTGGTAGAGCTGTAGCCTTGAAAAAGTCCAAGGACAGTGCTCAGGCCCGAAAGAAAGAAAGAAAGAAAGAAAGAAAGAAAGAAAGAAAGAAAGAAAGAAAGAAAGAAAGAAAGAAGGAAGGAAGGAAGGAAGGAAGGAAGGAAGGAAGGAAGGAAGGAAGGAAGGAAGGAAGGAAAGAAAGAAGCAAAGAAAGAAAGGAAGGAAGGAAAAGAAGGAAGGAAAGAAAGAGAGAAAGGAAGGAAGAGAGAGAGAGAAAGGAAGAAAGAGAGAAAGGAAGGAAGAGAGAGAAAGAAAAGAAAAGAAAGACAAAAAGAGAAAGAAAAGAAAGAATGAGAGAAAATGTGTGTGTGTGATTTTCTAAATAATTACCATAACAAAAGAGAAAAAAAATGAGAAATGCAAAGTCAAAGTCAATATTTGTATTTTTTACAATCAAGCCAATAAAAACACATGGGTAATCTATGTAAAGTTTCCTTTCACCATAAGGAAATAAACTTAATGGCATTAAGGTGTGCATTTCCTGTTATTATCTTTAAGATCATGTATCAAACCAGTAATCTTGATAGTCCAAACTTGGAACAAACCTTCAACTGACTGGTTGGGACTCAGTTTGACAGACTTGGGTTTAATTTACTTAGACACTGAGCTGGCTTTGCATTTTAAAAGGGAAACAAAGCCAAACAAGGAGAGGCCAGGTTTGAACATTTCTGGTGCTTTTTGGTTTGCTACAAAGCCCTCAAAATTGTTAAACAATTCTGAGTTCTTAAAGTAAAAACAATACCTCTGCATCTATAGTCATACATTCAGCCTTATTACTATTCTACCTTCACAGAAATACTCTACTAATCTTTCTGGAGCTTGATTTTCCCTTTGGACTCCTAACATATTACTTCAGGTTACCTGCTCTTCTGCATGCTGTGCACTTGACCAACTGTGCCATTTCATTAGCCACCGTCCATCCCTGATGCCTGGAGAGATTATAAGCATGGATAGCTTTTACTCTTTAGGAAAAGCTGTTTCCCATCAGAGTACTTCTCTGTCTGCCTGAGTTAGGGTCATGATGTTATAGAAGAAATTGTCCCAGGGATTGTTGAGCAAGCAAGCCAGTGTAGATCCTCTATAACAGAAAACTATTACAAGCCGTTAAAAATAGGGATTCATATGATGTATAATTTGCCCACTGACAAATATCTGAAGATGCAGAAATTTCAATCAACATATAGTGAATTTAACTAGCAATTTACAGCGAAAAGGCCACAGTTATAATGATGCCCATTTAGAATAATCTAGTTTGTTTTTTATTCTAGAACTTTACAAGAAGTCTAGGAAGATCTTAGAACCAGCTTGCATGGCACGTAGGATGCGGCGAAACAGACTTAAAGACAATAGAAGGATTTAATCAGCAAATTCAAAGCATATGTAGGCTAACAAGCCTGATTTTTTCATCCAATAAATTATAAGGAGAAAAAGAAAGAAAAGGAGAGAGACAAAAACTTGCCAGTGGGTTTTAATAGAATTATAGTACATAGCTAAATTGCAGAATGTGAACCTTGTTTATAAGCTTATTTGCATAAATAAATGAGGAAAACTAAATACAACATGTATATGGCAATCATATAAATGTAAATATTTGGTACTAAAATAGTATTATGAAAGCTTTAGATGTGATAATGATATGAGGATTACATTATAGTCACTTTATATTTTATAGATATCGATGGAAATATTTATGAAGAAAATACTAACATATCTGGGATTTGCTTTAAACTCATCTTAGAAGGGAGGAAGTAAATGATTTTACGAAAACTAAGAAATGGATTCATACTGTTTACCATAGTCTAGACTAATCAGTAAATGTTCAAGGTTCATGTGCAACAATAATGGTTACTTATTATGATATTCCTCCCTTATCTATGGGGAATATATTTCAAAACCACTGACATCCTTCAAGCCATGAATAATATCCTATTTGCTCCATAGATGCCTATGATAAAACTGAAATTATAAATTAGGCACAAGAGACCAACAATAGTAACTAATAAAACAAGAGAACAATTACAGCCATGAAGTAGAATAAAATTTTCAGCACCTCTTATGGTGTATTGGATCCATTATTAAGCAAAATAAGGGTTACATGAGCACAAACACTAACACTTAGGCAGTCAATCTGACTGAGAAAAATACTGACCATTGTGTGGGTGACATATATAATGTGGATATTCTGAATAAAGCAAAGCCCCACCAACCAGGTGGGAGGGAGTGGGATAACACCATGCAGTTTAAAAGTTCTAAATCATGATTTCTGGAATCCTCCATCTTTAGACCATATATAACTAAACCTGCAGAAAGATATTCAACAAATAGATGTTAAAATGTTAGAAATCTGTTAAATGTGTCTCTCTTTGAATTGTTAATATTACTACTTCATTGGCCTTATACCACCTTGCCTTTTATGCATCACTTTTCCATGGTTCCTCATCAGTTCAACAGGAGTACATTGTTCATTCCTCCTACTGTAGCCTGCATCTGTATTGCTCTACATATCACATTTTCATATTGTTTCTTATTCTGCAAAATCTTCAGTAGCAAATATTTTGGGAAAGTAAATCTTAATTTACTTTGCCACTAAACAAGGAAAAACAATAGCTACATATATTCAAAATTATCCTTTGTCACCATCTGTAATAAATGAGATTAATAAGTGAAACTACTTCAATTCAGTCTGCAAAACTCTTTCAAAGCACAGCACAAGCCAGCAGGATATTCTGCTTACTCTATCTACAAATGAGCTTCTTCTTATTATACACAAAAGCCATCATTATCTTCAAGGTTGTACAAAAATCATCAATCACTTTGCTTTCCTCTAATCCAATCACCTCAATCTCTTAAATTATTATTTACCTGTCCTATATGTCTAATTATGGAGCTCAGAATCAATCAGTTTTCTTTTGGGTAAATAGAAAAATGAAAGAAAAAATGAATAGAGTTAACTGGTGAGTGGTAGGCTTGCTGGCTGGCTGGCAAGCTAACTGGATTTCTGGACAAAGATTTAGCACACTAAAAGTTGTTTTTTTGTTTGTTTGTTTTCCTCACTTAAACACAAATGCAAAAACATGCATACTTTACAATAAAAAATTTAAATGTTTTTAGGTATGCCAAAAGAAAATGCTATTATAGCATAACTGGAAGAGAAGGAAATATACTCTAAAGAGTTGTCTTTAAAATACAACTTTATATGTTTAAGAGTACTGCCTTGTGGCATACACATGCACTAGTTTTTACTAAATTTGTAAATGAAAGCTCTCATAAAAGCAACATATAAGTCATCATGACTTGGAAATTTTAAAGCAGATTAATTCACAGGAACTCAAAATTCTGGGTCATTGAAGTAACAAGCCAAAAACCCCACTAATATGAGGAATTTTGTTGGGTGTGGCCATCAAGTCCTAAGGACAATCCAGTAACTCATTTCTTCTTGTGGTTTGAGCCCAACATTTCCTGGCTTTGGGCTATAATTCCAAAATTGACCATTTTGGATTTGAGAAATTTTTTTTGGTAATAAAGGAAAGGTTTTTCTTGAGGCTCTGATTTTTGTTGTTGTTGTTGTTGTTGTTGTTGTTGTTTTTTCCCAGTCCTGGGCTTGAGCTCAGGGCCTAAGCACTGTCCTTGGACTTTCTCAAGGCTAGAGCTCTATCACTTGAACCTCAGCACCACTTTGGCTTTTTTCTATGTATGGTACCAAGGAATCGAACCCGGGTCTTTGTACACGCTAGGCAAGCACTCTACCCCTAGGCCAAACTCCCAGCCCCCAAATTTTTGTTTTACAGGTCTTGATATATACTGTCTAAAAATAAATAGTTCTACCATATTCAATTAGAGCAGTGCTATAGTGTGATGTAAAGCACACTACATACTCTAACTTTCTGACTTTGTAACCATTTTTAAAATTATTTATTTATTTTTGTTGTTGTTGTTGTTGGTGGTGGTGGTGGTGGTGGTGATGTGGGGCTTGAACTCTGCCTGACACTGTCTCTGAGCTCTTCAGCTCAAGGGCTAGCACTCTATCACTGAGTCACAGCACCACTTCTGATTTTCTGGTGGTTAATAAGAGTTTTGTGGTCTTTCATGCCGAGGCTGGTTTTGAAACACACTCCTTAGAACCTCAGCTTCCTGAGTAGCTAGGATTACAGGCGCGAGCCACTGAGCCTGGCTAGGGTACTCATTTTTAATAAGAACTATGTATTTTCTTTATGGTATGTGCACAATAAGGTCACAAATCTCCAAAAGTTACCAAGTCTAGGACACTATGAAAATCTATTTTTCACGGAATGATTTTTCATATCCATTCAGCACGAATGATCGCCTTATTAAGTACCATGGACTTTTCTCTCTCACTGTATATCCCATTGTACTAAATCTGGTTAGATGAAGCAGAAACAAATTCATATTTCCTAACACTTATTTGAATGCTGTGGACCAGAAACTGCCTTTCAGATAGTCTCTACATTTCATCAAATTATTTTCCCAGTCAGGTTCATACTAAGAAGCCTCTCAAGTATCAGTGCTTTTTCTTTTCTATGAAAAAAGAAAAGAATCCCCACTAATTTCACAGTACAATGACTCATTCATTACTTAATCTTGTTTCCTAGTCTATAAAATTAAAGATGCATAGGCCCTGATGTATCACACCATTATATGCAACGGTTGGCTAAAAAATATTTTAAATGAAATTAAATTTACTTTAAAATATATTTAATGGATATTTTTTAAACCTTAATTTGTTGAAAAGATTTTCAGATTCATCTTGTGCTTAACTGGCACACACATTTTCTAGATTTTTGCAAGTTTGGCTTAAAAATGAAAAATGATGGATAATGGTAGGTAGGTATATATTTCTAGGGATTATACACTACACTATACTACACACAAACACATGCACACACACACACACACACACACACACACACTCCTTAGGATAACATAGAATAACAAAATGTCACTGGCAATGTTTTGTTTACTAGAAAACAAAGGAGCAAAGAAATTGCTAGTTAGAAGGAACAGGACTTAGATTGGGTCTGGGCAGTAATGCAACCTTAGTCAAATAAATTGGGATTCTATGTTTTTATAATCCAGCCTTTATAATTAACCTTAGACATAACCATTTCATTTCAAAAGCTATATTTCACATATGATTCACACAATTTCCTCTATTAAAATGTGATGCTCTGTGTCTTAACTATAATTAATATTTTGAAAATAAACTTCCATATTCACTATTTAGGGTTTTTTTGGGAGGGAGGAGGGATTTGTGCACATGCTGATAAGAAGTATAGCCTAAGAGAATATTTATCATGTGTGTAAATTTATCTGATTTGGGGAGTGGAAGGAGAATCACAGAACAGGACAAAGGGTGAACAATCCTGCAGTGCTATGTACTGTTAGAAATGAACTTTACAATCTGAGGGTGAATGACTCAGGAGGAAAAATATGGAAGAAAATGAGGGAGGAGATGATACTTTTCTTTTCCTTTTTTTCTTTTTTTGGGTTGAGGGGGGTCATCAGGCTTGAACTCTGGGACTGGGTGCTGTCCCTGAGCTCTTCAGCTCAAGGCTACCATCCTATCCCTGGAGCCACAGCCCACTTCCTGTTTTCTAGAGGTTATTGGGAGATAAGAGTCTCTAGGTTTTTAGTGCCTGGCTGGCTTTGAATCATGATTCTCAGATCCCAGCTACCTGAGTAGCTAGGATTACAGGGGTGAGCCAGTGTGCCCAGCCAAGGTGACAATTTTCAAAAGGAAATGTACACATTACCTGACTTACGTAATGGTAGCTCCTCTGGATATCACTTTTACAATAAAATTTAAATTAAAAAAAATAAAAAGGGGCTGCACAAAGACCCAGGTTCAATTCCTAGCTACTACATACATAGAAAAAGCCAGAAGTTGTACTCAAGTGATAGAGCTCTGGACTTCAGAAAGCCCAAGGACAGTGCTTAGGCCCTGAGTTCAAGCTCCAGGACTGGCAATAAATAAATAAATAAATAAATAAATAAATAAATAAATAAATAAAATAAAAGGGAAAATAAAATAAAAAGTACAGCCTAGGAGATCTACCTTGCTTAAGACAGTAAGAAAAAAATAAATAATTCCTAAACAGAGACATAAATATATTTTATGAAAAAGAGGAAGAGATTTACAATCCTAGATCCTAAACTTTAACAACATAGGAATCTTACTTTCACCCTTTCACTGAGGGAAGCGTTTAGTTAGTTATTTAGTGTTTAATACTGAAATGAATCATATAGGTTAGGTTTTTGATGTATTATTTACATTGATTTGAATTTTTTTATTTAAATAGATGATGTACAGAGGGGTTACAATAATGTAAGTCAGGTATTGAGCACATTTCTTTTTGAATAGTGTCATTACCTCCCCTTTTTTCACCCCATTTTTCCCTCCTGACCCCCTCCTCCAAGTTGTATAGTTCATTTCCAACAATGTCTAGTGAGTGTCACTGCTGAATTGGTTCAACTTTGTCCCACCATTTCTATGCTTCCCCTTCCTTTTCAATCTGCAGATGTAATTCATATTTCTTCTACATGAAATTTGTAAAATATTTAAGTTCAAACAAGAAAGTTATTAAATGCATCTCTTTCATCTGAAGACAACACACTCAATAATAATGACAAATGAAAATATTTTGGAGTGGTTTTTCTCATGTAAAAAACAAAACCACACAGATCTGTTTATACAATCTCAAAAAATAACAGATACTGATTAAAACATTAAATAGCTAAAACAATTATATAAGATTTGGTATGATTTTAAACCACTATATGTGTAACAGGCTGGGGCTAATATGAATAAATTATAATATACACACAGGTGTATTACTATGCTGAAATCCCTGAGTGTAACTAAAAATAAATGATTGATGTATAATTGAAAAATAAACGAATAAGAAGAAAGTAAAATAGTCTCCTGGGGAGGTCCCTACGAGTATGAGTAGAGAGGGCTAACAGAAAGGGTAAATGAGGATAACTGTAGCCAAAATGCTTTATATTCATGTATGAAAAAGAACAATAAATAATACTGAAATTTAATAAACAGAGAGAAAAAGGAAGACGTGAGGTTGATGAGGGTACATTGTATAGGTGAATGTAAATTACACCAAACAGCCTTTTATGATAAATATATGTTAATGAAAATAATCTTAAAAATATCAATCACATAATGTTCTGGTGGGTCATACTTGTAATCCTAGCCACTCAGGGAAATCTGAGGATTATAGTTCAAAGCCAGTGGAGCTGTTGCTCAAGTAGTAGAGCATTAGCTTTGAACACAAAAGTTTAAGGGCAGCACCCAGGCCCTGGGTTCAAGTCCCATACCAGTATAGAAAAAATCAACCACTACAACTGCTAGTCCTAGAAATGATTGTGGTTGGAAAGAATATCCCTTTCCATGTATATGCTTACCTGACTTCAGTAGCTGTGGTTTTAGAATGTTATATTCTGAACAATTAATGTCACTGAATTCTGTCCAATGAATGTAAATTGTTTTAGAACTATCGCCTGAGGAAAACTGGCTTCAATTTTTTTATAACAAAAACTTAACTACCTGTTAATAAAAACTGACTTTTCCTGCATTGTAGACATACTTCCCAGAATGGAAAAAGGAAAAGGGGAAAAATTACACTCTAACAGAATATCTTTCCATTTTATTTTTACTTATTTATTTATTTGCCAGGCCTGGGCCTTGAGCTGAGTGTCTGAGCACTGTCCTTGGGATTTCTCAAGGCTAGAACTCTACCACTTCAGCCACAGCACCACTTCTGGCTTTTTTCTATGTATGTGGTACCAAGGAATCAAACCCAGGTCTTAGTGCATGCTAGGCAAGCATTCTACCACTGGGCCAAACTCCTGGCCCAATATCTTTCCATTTTAAAGCATAGTTATATTATGAAATTATATTATCTAACAAAATTTAAGCATAATTAAATAATTACATCCATTTGGGGTTTATTTTTTTGGTTATACAACCACATTTATTTATTCTGCTATGTGGAAGCAAAAGCTTATCCTTTATGATGACATCACTGAATTCTATGTCAAAAAGTTATTAAAGTTTCCAAGTTGTAAGTGTTCTCAATTTCAATATTCTACACAAAAAATGAATTTTTGTTATTTTTTTACCATTGAAGAGGCAAAAACATATGAGAAGACTATAAGATGGCTGAATTTTGTATGTCAAAGAAAATTTATTCCAGAATTACTAACATATAAAGTATGATGGATAGATGTTAGGTAGATACACAAAAATTTCTAAATAATGTTGCATATAAAATAAACATAAAACCCATTTGCAATCAACAATCATAAAGGTGACTTTTTAAATGTATAATGCAGTCCATTTTAACATTTCCAACTAAACACTGCTCTACACAAGTACTAGTAGCAATTAAGCTTGGAGATAATTATGTGTTTTTACAATAGCTAAGAGTAATTTTAGAATGAAAAACTGTTATGAAATACAAATTTAATTTCCATCCAAAAGGCAAGCTTTCAAATCACACAGCTTCTCAGTAATTTTAGGACAGTGCCATACTCATGGATGCTATACAATTTTCTATGGTACAATTTCTAAGCAGGTGAGAAGTTATGCTATATAAATAGTTGCTCAGTAGATAATAATCTAATAAATATATGTTCTGGTGAATACAATATACATCACTGGGAGGATTAGTCCTTCCAATTTTCCTGAATTGTCAAACTGAAGAACAAAAGAAGTTAATTCAATGCTCTCTTTTCTGTACAACAAATTCTAGCCCCCATTTCAATCTTTGCAGCATATGAATAGCCCCAAATCATTCACTTTGTAGATCCATCAAAACTAAGACCATCACTGGAATAGCCATGACCCAAACTGTACATAGTCTTCATTTATGAATCTTCTTTCATATGCTTAATATTTGGAAAGCGTTTCCACTGTCAATGTTGTCTATAGAAATTATAAAATTGTTCACATAAAATTATGAGTATTCTGAAATTTTATTTTCTGTTATGGGACTTGAACTCCGGTCCTGGACACTATCCCTGAACTTTTCAGCTCAAGGCTAGTGCCCTACACCTGAAGCCACAGTGCCACTTCCAGTGTTCTGGCAATTAATCGGAGATAAGAATCTCACAGACTTTTTAGTGTCTTGGATGGCTTTAAACAGTGATACTCAGATCTCAGCCTTCTGAGTAGCTAGGATTACATGCATGAGCCATTGTACCTGGCTACATTACTTTTAAATAGGCAAAATAACTATGTTTATATACATATATATTTATTAGATTTTATATGTTGTTTATAATATATAAAAAATAATTCTTAACAAGGTATTGCTATATACCCCATGCTGTCCTTGAACACAGGATCCTCTTGCCTCTGCCAACTGAGTGCTGGTATTATAGGTGTGTGTTACCATGTCAGATTTCAGAACAACTTCTTACTGGATGGCTAATACAGAACTTTTTATTGGGGGAAAACCATGCTTAAAATTTTAATAAAAATAAACATTAAACCAGCAAATGTTCAATAAAAATAATATGCATGTTATATGTATACTTTTAAAGTTTCTAAGACCCTCATTAAAAGGGAAAAGGCTCAATATGGATGGTGCATTTATTTGAGTAGACATACACTAAATATTTTTACTTCAACATTATGAAATTACTGATCAGGTGTTTTAAATTTTCAGGAATAATTATTCAAAGCTAGTATATGTTTTGCACTGAGAGCACATCTCAACTGAGGCTATACTTTTTCAAGCATTTCATAGAGAAAAGCATTGCACAGTGAACTTGGACCACAAGTTCTTCACTTATTTGGACATATGACTTACAAAGTTCTCTATTTGTAAAGTTCTAATGATGTCATGTGAAATTCTTTCACACCTCACCTATGTGACCAAAAAAATCCCCAAACAAATACAATGGTAAAGGCAAACATGTGAAAAAAGGTCATGGTTATGTTTATATTATGAAACTGAAAGTTTATAAAAATAATAATTAAAACATTCAATATAATCACCATTATATAGGACAAAGAAATCTAGCTAACCAATCTTTAAGTATGGTTATTCTGCATTTTACATATATTATTCTTGTGAAATTTCCACATTGTACAGTTTCTAAGGTATTTGTGCTGTTTCGCAGATTTGAATCATTTGTGCTAAATCATTTTGCTAAACTAATAAAATCTATGACCCAACTGGCTTTTTACTTACTACCACATATATCTTGAGCATATTCCATGTAGTTCAATGACTTAATAGTTAATTAAGATGGAATAAATATTAGTAATTCAATAGCTAAACATACCACCAAGGAAGTTAGAAAATGAAGTATAAAAACAAGAGAGCTGAAGGAAAGTAATAAAGGTAAAAAATATTAGAGCAACTATAAAGTAAGATTAAACAAAGAATCACAAAGCTCAAATTTCTTCACACAAGTAATAATTCTGCCAAACTTCTGTAGAGAAGAAATGAAGCAAATAATAGAGCAAAAGGACTGCTTCAAAAAATGTAATCAAAGATACAATAGAGTTAGAATATATTGAGAAAATTGTATGAGTAACTTTGTATTTATAAAAACTTATGAAACAGAAGAGTATATGAAAGAACACATGCAAAATATTAAAATACAGATAAATTTATAATATTCTAAAAAGAGATTAGCTTAAACTCTTCCCATAAAAAAAACCTGAATAAGAGTGCAAGTTCTATCAGATTTTCAGTAAAATAAAGGTTTCAATCTTATGCTTTCCGAGAGAAGAAGAAAAACTGAAATAAGTAATACTCTTACTCCTAAAAGTACGTGCAAATATGTTGAACAAAATATTAAACATCGCATGGAGGAACACATAAAAACATTTCTAGTGTTTGACAAAATTCAACTTTTAGCAATGCAAGGAGGATTATAGTGGAAAGCTGTAATGGAAGTCAGTACAGCACTTGCTAAATTAGTTCAAGGCTCAGTCTGATCAACACTACTAAGAGAAAAATCATCATCTCAGTAGATGCAGGAAAAGCTTTGGATAAAATTCACCACCTATTTATGATAATATTCTTAGCAAATAAAAGAAAAATAGCTTTCCATGTAAATCGTTCTGTAGCTGGGCGCTGATGGCTCACGCCTGTAATCCTAGCTACTAAGGAGGTTGAGGTATGAGGATCACAGTTCAAAACCAGCCAAAGCAAGAAAGTCCTTGATACTCATCTCCAATTAACTACCACAAAACTGGAAGTGGCACAGTAGCTCAAAGTGGTAGAGTGCTAGCATTGAGCAAAAAGAGTTCAGGGACAGTTCACAGGACCAGAGTTCAGGAAAAAAACATCATTCAGTAATAACTAATAATGAATAATTAGATATCTTATAATGGTATCACAGTGATGTTTAACCAAAAATGTATGTTTCAAAACTGCCAGTAGATGCCCAAAACCATTTAAAATCACTGTTTTCTCCTAGCTATACAGAAACAACTCCAATGCCTTTTTCCATCTTAATAAATACAAACGCACTGTGGCTTCAACTTGCAGTGTGAATATGACATAAAAATTAATGTCCTTTTACTCCATCACAACAAAATCACAGGAGATTTTGTTTAACTATAGAATTTAGGAACCTTGGAATACATTTTTTTCCTTCTATAAGTTAGGAATTTTCAATGTTAAATTTCTTTTCTTTTTTTCTCTTTCCTTCTTTCATTCTTTCTTTCTTTCTTTTTTTTTTTTTTTTTTGCCTGTCCTGGGGCTTGAACTCAGAGCCTGAGCATTGTCCTTGTCCTTGAGCTTTCTCAAGGCTAACACTCTACCACTTGAGCCACAGTTCCACTTCTGGAACTGGTACCTAGGAATCAAACTTGGGTCTTCATGCATGCTAGGAAAGCATTCTACCATTAGGCCAAACTCCCGGCTATATTTAAATTTCTTTATGGCTTTTTTTTCAGTATAAAACCTATTTAAGAGCCCAAAGATCTGAGTAAGAAGAAAAGGGAAAATGCAGTCAAGAACCCACTGTATATGAAAAAAATAAAAAAGATTGAGGAACAGAGGAGGAGAGATCTGTGAAAATGTTGAAAAGGGTGACATTGATCAAGATATACTGAATTAATAAACTACTTTGTTAAATGGAAGTAACTGTACTGCTACTTAAAGGTAGTAATTCTTTTTTTAATATATTTTTATTATAATTAATAGAAGGGTTACAATATATTCACCAGATAGAAGGTACATTACTTCACAAATATGTATACCCTGTCTCATGTCATGGTCCCCTTTTCTCTCACCCCTGCTCCCCCACTCATCTTGATTTCCCCCCTTCCCTCTCCTATTTCAAATAACCAATTAAGCATATATAAAATATATCAGATAACAAGGTGAAATATTGTAACAATATGAGATAACCAAGGGACAGCAAAAGAGATGAGAGATAACATAGTACATTAAGGACAACAATCACTCATTGTATGGCTTCTTGTTTCCATATCCTGGAGGTCCTTACATTTAATGTCATACTATATGGCCTTATGTATCTAGATTTTGTTCTGTTGTGAATCTCTGCTAGGAGAGCCCAAGGTTTCTACTGATTATGACAAATGAGGGAAAACATTGAGCCTATG
Organism: Megascapheus bottae; assembly: GCF_031878675.1. NCBI lineage: Eukaryota > Metazoa > Chordata > Mammalia > Rodentia > Geomyidae > Megascapheus > Megascapheus bottae. The sequence continues at coordinate 44,817,906 of NC_143513.1, forward strand.
TTCCTTTGAGTCTGCCTTACTTCATTTAATATGATTTTTTTCTAAGTCTATCCATTTCCTTACAAATGGGACAATATCATTCTTTCTGACAGTAGCATAGAATTACATCTATCTTCTTGATCCACTCATCAACTGAGGGGCATCTGGGTTGGATCCATATCTTTGCTATGGTAAATAGTGCTGCACTAAACATCGTTGTGCTAGTGGATTTAGTATGTCCTTGTTTCTGGACGACTGGGTAAATGCCAAGTAGTGGAATTGCTGGGTCATAGGG